>NC_056725.1:727714247-727876747 GCF_019279795.1 Protopterus annectens | reverse complement strand
TTGCACAACAATATGTATTCATAGCTGTTAAATATAAAAAAGATGGTTAACACCAACTTATTCTAACTTTGGGTAAGACTACCCCAGGAGGTGCTATACCCACTTGGCCATTCAGATGAATACATGGTATCTAGCTATAACATTAAAATAGATTGCCACTACCATTTGAGTCATTAAAATATATAAGGTCAATGTTCTGCATTCAACATCAATGAGAATAATAATACTATGCAAAATAAAAACATGAAAAAAATATTTGCCACATATGAAACACTTGTCAAGCAATAATTACTTCCTAAAATAATACTTTCAGAAAACAAATAGATACATAGCTTACCATACTGTTAATAAGCTCACCGCCTACAGATCTAATAATGTATTGCTTCTTGCAGACTAAACTAACTGCAGCCATTCTTTTGATATAATAATAATAGACACTAAAACAGCTAATTAGTATGACCAGACCTATTAACTGTACCTATACTAAAGGTACAAATCTACCTTCAGTTTTGATTTATTCGTTCACGTGATGTAACTATCTTTGGAAGTGCATTCCTCTTTTCAGGATTAATTTACCCCTTCATATGATTTTCTCCACCACTCCAATCCTACATTATTTCAAAACACTTTATTAAAAAGGAATCCAGACTATGTAAGCAAAATACTGGCGGCATCAGTAATTTACAAAAAGAGGACTTACATGTTACATATCCTTTAAAAAAAAAAATAAATACATGACTTGGCAGGTACAATTTTTCAACATAATTTATTAAAGTCTACAGATTTTATAGTATATCTCTGATGTGATGAAGGTCTACTATTAAATATCAAACTGCAAAATGATTGGCATCAAAAACACTGAAAAATAATGTCGGAAACACAGAAGGGTAAACAATTGTTAATTTTAAACATATTTTTCTGGGAGGAAACCCCCTATGCCTTTTAACCATTCACACCCCAAAATTATTTATAGCAATTCCACAGTTGTACTAACTTGAACAAGAGACAAATCTTCCAAAAGAATGTAATCATTGCTGGTGCGTACTTAGAAATCAGACATGCAGTGATCATCTATGGAAAGATTGACTGACATTATGTTGCTTGAATTCTTTGTTCAAGGAATTTCCCCTCAATCACCTATAGAGGAGCCCCCTGATAATATGCTAGTATTTTTGTGTCCCTTTTGTGACTCAGGTTTTACAGGGTGTGTTTCTGATTAGTACCCCACAATTTTAGGGGAAAACGGGAGACATAAGCTGTTCAATGTGCACATTTTATGCTATTTAGGTGCTTAGATTTTTACCTACTTTTCAAAAGTCTTTTTATACTTGCTTTGAAGGTCTGCAGGTTTTGAGGTACAAGTGTGACTTATTTTCACTTCAAAGAGGTCCAATTAAAAGTTATCAGGATGGAATTATTCTTTTCCTTCTGTTAATTAGGAAACCAATCGATCCATCCACAATGCCATTTCCCCATTTTTGCTCATAGGGTTGGGATGTCAGTTCAACAGAGAAAATTATCTAGAGACAGTGGTCACACAGCCAAGCAGCCAGCCCTGCTATGGTTGTTTTTCTATACCACACAGACACACACACACGTACACACGCACACACACACATTCACACCTATGGGCAATTTAGAGTGTCTAATCCACCTATGGCATGTCTTTGGAATGTGAGAGAAAATCAGAGCACCAAGAGAAAATCCACCTGAACACAGGAAGGACATACAGATTATGCACAGAAGTCACCCCAGCCGAGAATCAAAACTAAGAACCTCTTGTTGTCAGGCAACAACATTAACTGGTGCACCTCTGTGCCACAATATTTAAGGTATTTAATGTGAAACAGAAATATGACAAAATTATTTAACATGCATTGTAAATAAATAGTATAACAAACAGGACCAAAAAGTAGCCAAAAAAGAGCAACGTAAAAAACAACTTCTAAAGAATCTTCATTGAAACAGTAAGTACACTTAAATCACAATGTTGTAAACAAAGTGAATCATAATGTTATTTATTTTTATTATTTTATTTATTTATTTCAGTTTGATCACTGGGGAAGTCCACTGGGCCACGAGGTACCCATTTTCAGTGGAGGCCCGGGGAGAAAAGCTCCAAAGGCAGTACAATCAAGGTTACACATGAAAGATAAAAATATAATAGAAGTACAATAGAAGTATCTCGTATTAATTATACATAGTAAGAACAGTGCAACAAACTAAAATAACGATTTAAAGTTCTAAAAATGTTCTAAAAACAATCTAAAAGATTCTAAAGAAAAAATGTTCTAAAAATGATCTAGATTTTTTTTTTTTTTTTTTTTTTGTGTGCAATGTTTTCCTCTGTACACTCAACTGAGAGGTAGCTTAGACATTTTGGGAGTTAGAGATGAAATCAGAGAGCAGATATGAGAGAGGGTAATTTATGTAGGGTGAAAGCAAGAACATTTCCATTTGGATGACAGGTATGAGTGTAGTTGGGTCTTGAAAAATTCTGTGTTAGGTATAGTCCTAAGTGAAGGAGGCAGAGAGTTCCATTTTTTGCCATGAGAGTAGGATAGTAGTAGCTGGCCAGCAGAATGTTTTGGTTTGTGAATGGAGATTAGGTTTTGGTGCTCTGATCTCAATGATCGGCTAGGGATGTAAGGGGGAAGGATGTTGGATAAAGAAGGGCATTTTTCAGGGTAGAATATTAATTTATGAGCGGTTGTTAGTTGGAGATAGTTGAGGTGGTTACGGAGCTATAACCAGTTTAGAGATTGAAGGGTAAGGCAATGGTGGGTTGAGGTTTTGGATTTAGTGGTGAATTTAGAGATTTTATTATAGCAAGCTTCAAGTTTAGAGGTGAGGGATGCAGATAGATTAGTTAGTAGAGGGACACCATAAAGGAGAGGGAAGGAGGTAGGAGGTAGCTAAGGTGTGCCTAGTGGAGTTTGAAAGAAATTGGTTGTTCCTGTAGAGCATGCCTAACTTTTGGTGTTTTTTTTATGTTTTGTTGTATGTGGAGATCAAATTTGAGGTGCTCATCAATGGTAATGCCAAGGAGTTTTGCGGAAGGGACTACTTCTATGGGAGTATTGGTTTGGCTTAGGATGTTGAAAGTGTTTTTGTCAAAGGAGGAAGCCTTGGTAGGGGAAAAAATTAGTACTTTAGATTTGTTGGAGTTGAGGGAAAGATGGTTATTGTGCATCCAGTTTTCTGTAGTGGAAAAAGCTTTTTGTGTTTTGGACAGAAGTTCGGAAAAATTGGGGGCAATGCAAACTAAGGTAGAGTCATCAGTGTATTGGATGACTGTAGTGTCAGGGAGGGCAGAGTGAAGGTTATTTATGAAGATGTTGAAGAGTATGGGACCGAGGATGGAACCCTGAGGAACTCTGGTAGGAGTAGGTAAGAAGGAAGAGGTACAGTCCTTCCATCTGACAGCTTGAGATCTATCAGAAAGGTAACTGGAGAACCAGGAAAGAGTAACTGGGGAGAGATTAAGGTAGGAGAGATGAGAGAGAAGGTGTGTATGGGATATGGTGTCAAAGGCTTTTGAAAGATCTAATAGAACAGTGGATACAAGTAAACCAGAATTGCGGGCTTGATTAACTGTTTCTAAGAAGGAGAGTAGGGCAGTTATGGTGCTGTGGCCAGGGCGGAAGCAGTGTTGGGTGGGAGTAAGTAGCTGATTATGCGTTAAGTAGGGTAAAAGTTGGTGATGGATGCATTTTTCTAGAATTTTAGATAAAGGAGAGAGTAGGGCTATGGGGCGGAAGTTAGAAATAGAGGCATTTTTACCTCCTTTGTGAAGTGGTAGAATGTAGGCAGAGTGCCAGAGTTTGGGTACATATGACTCTTTTAAGGATCGGTTGATCAGGATGCTAATAGGGAGAGCAATCCCTTCAGCTGCGTGTTTGAGGAAGGAGGGTGGAATGTTGTCAGGGGCATTAGAGCATGGCTTTAGTTTAGATAGCAGCTTTTTTATAAACATTGTGGAGACTGGTTTGAGACGGAACATAGAGGGGCTGTTATTTGGAGAGTCTAGGAAATTGGATGGACTGTTGTTGGGAAATGTTTTGGTTAGCTTAGTTATAGAATCAGTAAAGAAAGTGTTGAAGTGAGAACTTAGTTCTTTGTCAGATAAATTGGGGTCAGGGCAGGGGTTACTTCTTGACCCAGGATGGAGAAGAGAGTTAACAGATTTCCAGAAAAGTTTAGGGTTGTTATTATTATTGGTCTGAAATTTATTGTAGTAGTTTTTTTTGTCTGTGGAAATTAATTTTTTTACCTGGTTGCAGAGTTGGGTATAATGGAGCTTAGCAGAAGGAAGTTTAGTTTTCTGAAAAAGCTTCCAGGATTTGTCTCTAAGATGCATGGTATGTTTAGTCTCTTTGGTCAGCCAAGGAGCAGAATTGGCTTTGATTCATTTGTATCTTAGGGGGGCTAGGGAGTTAAGAGTATTGAGGAAGAAAGAGTTGAAATGCTCAACAGCATTGTCAAGGGAGAGAGTGTTAAGGAATTGCCAATTAATTTGCTTGAAAATGTTGGAGAAGTATGTGGGGTTGAAGTTGCTAAGGCTACGAGTTTGGATGTAGTTATGTTTGTATTGGGAGGTGTTGGCTGATCGATGAATGAAAGCAGGGAGATGGTCACTAAAGGAGTCAGGGATAGTGCCAGAGAGAGAGATTTTGTTTGGGTTGGAAACTAAAATCCAGTCTATGATAGAACCTGGGGGGTGGGTTTTGTTACGTCGGGTCATGTAGTGGATTACTTGGGAGAAGTTGAAGAGATTGATGTCTAAGGAGGAGGAAGGGGTGGTGATTTTGTTCCTGTCAATGTTGACGTCACCTAGAATAAAGGTTTCATATTTTATTTCAGATGAGGCCCAGTGGAGAATATTCTCAAGAGTGGAGATATTATCACCTGGGGAGATGTATAAGGAGATGAAGCAGATATTTTTGTGTTTATTGAGTCATAGGAGACTTGCAGTTAATTCAGTATTTTTGAACTGAGGGATTGGGATTTGGAGGGGGGATAATGGAGAGAAGGTTAGAGTAGATTATGGCAGATCCACCACCTTTTTTGTTTAGTCGGTCAGTCCTGAGGATATTGAAGCCAGGAGGAAGGATTTCTGAATCAGAGATATGAGGTTTTAGCCAGGTTTCGGAGATGGTTAATATGTCTGGTTGGTTGTGACTGATCCAACTGTGGACATGGTGAATTTTGTTGTTAAGGCTCTGGGCATTGATAGTGAAGATCTTGAGGGTGTTTAGAGAGGAAGTTGGTGAAGAAGGAGGCTTAGGTGAGGAAATGTTGGTGGGGGAAGGAGAGAGAGGGATGTTAGTCCTGGGGTAGGGGCCAGGTTTGGGATGAATGTCTCCAGATAGGGCAAGGAAATTACAAGAGATTACTTTAAGCTTTTTAAGTCTGGAGTGGAGGAAGTTAAATGGGGTGAGTGGAGGTATGAGAGAAAAACTTTTGGTAGAGTAATTTGGGATGGAAAGTGTGCAGAAGGTTTGTTTGGATAAGGGAGGGGGAAATGGAGTGGAAGTGAGACAGTAGAAGAGGATGTGGGTGAGTGGAAGTGATTGAATGAGTAGAAGGTAGGTATTGTGGGGCTTTTAAGGTGTAAGAAGTAGTGTGATGGAGAGGAATTAGAAAGATGAGAAGACAGAAGGGGAGTCTGAGAGTAAAGAGGATTTGGGAGGGCATGTTTGGAATGGGTGGGGTATGGAAGTGAGAAATTAAGAAAGGAGGGATGAATTAGTAGTGGAGAGAAAGGTAGAGTGGTGGAGGGGAGATATGAAGGTAGGGTGGAGTGGGAGAGGGGAGGAGACAGAGGAAGGAGAAAGGGCAGGAGTAATAGCAGGTGGGGAGCTAAGAGGGGTGTAGAGATTGGTTAACTGAAGAAGAAAATTGAGGGAGGAGGGAAAGATTGTGATTGGTTATGGGAAAATGGTGGGAGGAGATAGAGAGGCAAAAATGTAGAGGTGCTGGGGGCGGGTGGAATTTGGGGGCAGGGTAGGGGAGCGGAGTGAGCCCATAGGGCGAACGGAGCGGGAAGAGCCCAAGGAGGAAAGTGAGGAGGACAATCAGTAAAGAGAGAGTATTCAGAAGGTAAGTTTAGCAGAGATGAGAATAGGTAAGGTAAGAGATGCAGGGAATGTGAGTGGGTAGTGAGATGTACAGAGAAGTGGAGTTAGAGAGTAGATGCAAGGAAAATAACTAGGAGAGAGGGAACAGACTTCAGAGAAGGGATACCAGAGGGCTGTATATAAGGGAAGAGAGGCTAGGATACCTGGATAGTAGAGAGGGAAAGAGCAGGGGGAAGGATGTTAGAGGGCTGAAATAGGGGAGATAAAGGAGGAGAGGGTAAGGTAGAGTGGATAATAAAGAAGGTAGGGGAGTGCCACCTAGAGGCTAGGTAGTCAGAAACAGTGGAGATCCCAGGGGGAGAAAAGGCAAGGGGAGAAAGGTAATGGAGGGTCAGGAAAGGGGATAAGGAAATACGAGGAGAGCTACAAGTAGCAGAGAAGGGGATAGAGAATAAGGGGAGAACTAGTGGAGCAAGCAGTAAGAAGTGGTGGTAGTACAAGCAGTAGGGAGGGGAGGTAGTGGCTGCTGGCAGACTGTCAGGGAAGTGTCAGCGACCTGGTAGAAATCAACTTAATTAGCTGTAGAGGGTTACAAAGGTACACATACTTTCTGGAATCCTTGTTGAAGTAGGAACTCAGGGAGCAGAGGTCTTAAAGTTTTGGAGTAGGAGTCCATTTAGTCAGTTCTTGCCCTGTGAGATCAAGAGGGTGTTATTAGGAGGTAAGCTTGGTGGTAGGTGCCCAAGCTACAAAAACAGGAGAAGGAAAGAGAGGTTGTGAGCACCTGTAAAGGCAATTCAGAGGTACACAGGAAGACAGTTTCAGGCATAAATAGACTAATTGCTAACAAAATAAAATGTCTGTAGCAGCTAGAAAACAAATAGTAAACAATGGTTACACTCTACAGAATTTCACTGAAACAGCTACGTAGCTATGTATATAAGAAATAAAACAAAGTTACACTCATACAAAAAATAATCACTCTAAGCAGATAACACAGGTAAATAACAGAGACCCTCAGTTCTGTTTGTGTCGCGGAATAAAGTAGTAGTGCATCCAGCAAGGATTGAGTTAGAGGAAAGTCCCAAACTGTTAAAAATTACACTACACAAGTTGCACGAACAGTTATTTAGAGGCTATATAGGATGGAGTACTGTGCGAATAGCACGGCTTAGTTAAACTAGGGAAGTCCCAACTGTTCAGAGCACAGCGTAAGGCTACTCTTGGCAAATAAGTGTTCAGGCAACAACACTTTGAGTTCAGTGCTACTACCTCAAGGGATTAGTTGATGTAAAACATAAGCCTCAGGCCGATAGTTAAATATAATACATAAGCCCCAGGTCAAATGCAGCACGTTAGACTTAAGAAGTGCGCATACAATATTGCTAATCCAGTATGCTTATATAGATAACATAAGGACCCACTGTCACTAGCACAGATTTAGTTACACTATCATTACAGCAGGTTGGGAAATGTAAAAAATAACATAGTTTTCAAACAATCTTAAACAGAGAACATAAAAACCCTTAGTGACTAGCACTGTTTCAGTTAAAACTAACAGCTAACATAGTAAACAGGCAGGAAAAACTGGGAGACATAGTTAACAAACACGCTTACAGAGATTGCATAAGAACCCTCAGCGACTAACACAGTTATAGTAAATCCTATCGGCTAGCATATAGAACAATTAAGAAACTGTAAAACATATGTATAATCGCTTTAGTAAATAAGCGACTACAAACAAGAGAATCCTTAGCAGATAGGACACCCGGTACGTGGGAAATGCGCAGACTATAAGGCGTGTACAATCAGGAGAAAAACAAGTACAATTTCAGATTTAAACAGCCGATAAAATATCAAGAGCAGTCCCTTGTTACAACAAGCAAAAAAGTCAGTAACTTACTACTAGGGAGCGGACGCTGGAGCCAGGGTAGCACAGATGTTGTAAACAAAGTGTGAACCATTAATAGTTCTCATGTGGATTTATGCAAGTCATCCTGACAAAGACACATTTTATTACTTAAATATTAAAAGTATCATATGATGAATGTGTTTAATATAATATAATAAGGACATTGAACTCATTGAAAAGCTTTTTTTATCTGGAGCCAACAGTTAAATAAACATGCAGTAGCACTGTTCACACTTGCACTGCTGTAAAGAAAAACAATGTGAATTTTATATACTGAATAATGACATTGATACAGCAGTTCTACAAATGGGGCCATGCTATAATACAAAAGAAAATGTGCTTTTGTTTAGAAAAGAGCTATAAGAATTCCTGTTTTAATTTGAAGTTATCAATATATACATAACATAAAATTACCAAGGATTGCTCATGAAAGCTCAATAGGCAGATTTTCCTAGCTTTTAGAAAAAGTAAAATGAAACAGAAATGATAGTTTATATTTCAATGTTTTTGCTATGTCACTCTCATTTATCTTCCTAGCAACATCAGCAAAAAGTTTTCTCTGTTTCTTAATTTACAGTTAAAAGTTAATAAAGGTAGAAAATGTGGAGGTACAAACTGCAAAGAATAAGAACTGTTTCTACATATAACTAATCCCCACTGAATGAAACTACTTCAGGTTGCATTTAGAACTGTGTAGCCTACTCATAAGATGTAACAGTCCATTAAAAGACAGGTTAGCTCTATGCATATTTATTCCTGAGAGCCAAAGCCATCGCTACAGATTAATTTACAGCATAACAGACACATCAGGTAGGTATTTTAACAAAATGACAAAGTTTACTGCAAAGCTTAAACGTAAATATTTTTGAAACTGCTACCATTTCTTAAAAAGATTAAATCATGTATTTTTCTTTCTGCACAATGATCAATTAGTAGGGGAGGTCATTTGAAACTTAACTATATTTTAATCATATATTGACAGAAGGGAGCTATTTTCAGAGCTTTGACAACTTGTTAGACAGCTCCACTAAAAACGTAATTATTGCCCAGTCAACAGTCATTTTCTTTCATTCTTTCTTTCTTTCTTTTTCTTTCTTCTTCAGAATCAGCAATTTTTTTAGACCAGCCACATTTTTAATGTAATCAGCCAGTGTTTGGTTCAAAATGATCAAGTGGAATTCCATTTTATCAGTGGATGCTTGAATCAGAACTACAACTTTCTTAGATTTGGTTCAAGTCACCTGGAATTTCCTCCCATTTTATTGTGCATTTTAGATTGCTTTGCCTACATCTTTTACTGGAGAAAGTAGCGATGTGAGTTTTGTCTTACTGAGATGCATGGCCATCAGAAATCACACATAACCTTTGGTAACAATGACCTCTTAGATTATTTAATGGCAAATTTAACCACTCAGGTTTCCCCAAACATTATAATATGCTTTCTTCTAAACAGTAGAATTTGGTAGAAAAAGAAAACTAAAGTCTACTGACCTCCATTTTCACATTTTCTCCATAATACATGGATATTGGCAACAAATGATGTTCACACTGTGACATTATACAACTCCAAGAAAGGCATGTTATGATTTTGTTTTGATATATTAGTTCAGAGGTGTTTTTTTTATTCTATTCAGTTTTGTTCTTCCATTTATATAGTTGTTTTTATGCATTTTAAACACAGGTAATTTTAAAAATAAATACCTTGTTTCTTTTGTTATAAATGGCATGAGATCTTATCATCCACATTATCTACTTAAAGGTAAATACATGGGATCTTAACATCCACATTAACTACTTAAAGATAAATACATGGGATCTTAACATCCACATTAACTACTTAAAGGTAAATACATGGGATCTTAACATCCACATAAACTACTTAAAGGTAAATACATGGGATCTTAACATCCACATAAACTACTTAAAGGTAAATACATGGGATCTTAACATCCACATAAACTATTAAAGGTAAATACATGGGATCTTAACATCCACATTAACTACTTAAAGGTAAATACATGGGATCTTAACATCCACATAAACTACTTAAAGGTAAATACATGGGATCTTAACATCCACATAAACTACTTAAAGGTAAATACATGGGATCTTAACATCCACATAAACTACTTAAAGGTAAATACATGGGATCTTAACATCCACATAAACTACCTAAAGGCGAATATATGGGATCTTAACATCCACATAAATTACTTAAAGGTAAATACATGGGATCTTAACATCCACATAAACTACTTAAAGGTAAATACATGGGATCTTAACATCCACATAAACTACTTAAAGGTAAATACATGGGATCTTAACATCCACATAAACTACCTAAAGGCAAATATATGGGATCTTAACATCCACATAAACTACTTAAAGGTAAATACATGGGATCTTAACATCCACATAAACTACTTAAAGGTAAATACATGGGATCTTAACATCCACATAAACTACTTAAAGGTAAATACATGGGATCTTAACATCCACATAAACTACCTAAAGGCAAATATATGGGATCTTAACATCCACATAAACTACTTAAATGTAAACTCATGGGATCTTAACATCCACATAAACTACTTAAAGGTAAATACATGGGATCTTAACATCCACATAAACTACCTAAAGGCAAATATATGGGATCTTAACATCCACATAAACTACTTAAATGTAAACTCACGGGATCTTAACCTCCACATAAACTACTTAAAGGTAAATACATGGGATCTTAACATCCCCATAAACTACTTAAATGTAAACTCATGGGATCTTAACCTCCACATAAACTACTTAAATGTAAACTCATGGGATCTTAACATCCACATAAACTATTAAAGGTAAATACATAGGATCTTAACATCCACATAAACTACTTAAAGGTAAATACATGGGATTTTAACAGCCACATAAACTACTTAAATGTAAACTCATGGGATCTTAACATCCACATAAACTACTTAAATGTAAACTCATGGGATCTTAGTATTCACATAAACTACTTAAATGTAAACTCATGGGATCTTAACATCCACATAAACTACTTAAAGGTAAATACATGGGATCTTAACATCCACATAAACTACTTAAAGGTGAATATATGGGATCTTTACATCCAGATAAACTACTTAAATGTAAAGTCATCGGATCTTAACATCCACAGAAACTACTAAAATGTTAATGCATGGGATCTTAACATCTGCATAAACTACTTAAAGGTAAATACATGAGATCTTAACATCCCCACATAAACTACTTAAAGGTAAACACATTGGATCTTAACATCCACATAAACTTCTTAAATGTAATTTAATTGGTTGCTATATACCACCAAGAAACAATATAGCCATTCTTGAGAACCTACTCCAGTGGTCCTCCACCACACTCCAACACGAAACTTTCATCCTGGGAGACTTTAATTGACTAACATGTAACTCCCATGCTCCCACAAATCACATTAACCTTCAAGATTTTACACAAACTATCCAGTCTCCAACCAGATTTGACAAAGAAACTAACAGGGAATCAATCCTTGACTGGATACTAACACACAGACTGGTCCACCCCTCTCATACAGGTTGCCTACCTGATGGCCTAAGTGACCATCTAACAACCTTCCTGCTCAGAAAGCATTTCCACCACAACAAGGAGACTGTCTACCTAATAATTAGAAACTAAAACACAGTAATTGGACACCATTAAAATATCTAGACCTAAACAAATCTGTCAAATTCTTTAATTCCACTTTTCTAAGCATTCTAAGTATTCTGAATCTGCATGCCCCACCCAGAACCATCAGAATCAAAGCTAACAGTGCTTCTTGGCTAAGTAAGGACACCAGAGCCCTTCTCAAAACCAGGGACAAAGCTTGGAACCATTGGTACAAAACCAGATCCCAAGCCACCAAAGAAACCTACCTAGATCTCAGGTATAAAGCTAAAAAGCTGGAAAAACTTGATAAAGCTAGCTACTCCCATAATCTACAAATGGAGCATTAACAGAATCATCATAAGTTTTGGACAGCCATTAAAAAAATACTCTCACCAGGTAAAAGTAGTACCCCCTCCCCCACCACTGATAACACATCAGAAACCATAGCTACACAGCTTAACAAATTCTTCACTGACACAATTCTAGCCCTATCCAACCAACAAAACACCTCTAACAATCCTCCCCCTACTGACACCTTTAAATCACCTTGCAATAACAACCTATTCAACTTCCAGCCCATCTCTACTGACAGGATTAAAAAATACTTAAAAAAACTTAACCTCACAACACTAGCATCTGACAACTTACCAGCAAAATTCCTACAAATAGCAGCCGATGTCATTGCCTACCCTATATCCATTCTTATTAACAGATCCCTGTTCGAAGCTCTTGTCCATGATATACGGAAAATATCACATATAGTCCCTCTTCATAAGAGAGGGAACTCCACAGTACTAACCAACTATCGGCAATAACTATCCTATTCCCCATAGCCAAAATCCTGGAGAGCTGTATACACACCAAAATCATGGACTACTTCCATACACATAAACGCCTATCAGTTACTCAACATGGCTGTTGCCCCTATCACAGCACCACCACAGGTCTTATGTCCTTCACCAACACAGTTAACTACCACAGAAATAATGGCAGATTTGTGTCAGCCACCTTCTTCAACCTGTCAAAAGCCTTTGACATGGTTAGACAAAGTATACTGATCAAAACTCTCTCCCATTTAGGCCTCAGTGAGTCCTCCCTAGCCTGGTGCCAAAGCTACCTAACCAGACACCAACAGGCAGTGCTATGGCAGCATGAAATCTCTCCACTGCTCCCAGTCACTCTTGGCGTGCCTCTAGGTTCCATTCTAGCCTAGGTCCATACCTATTCTCTCTGTACACCAACAACCTGCACTCTTCCATCCCTCAGGTATCTCTCATACAATATGCAGATGATTCCACTCTACTCTGCTCAGCCTATTCCTTACAAGAACTGCATTTACTTACTCAACAATCCTTTCTAGCAGTTTAAAAATTCCTGTCTAAGTGATTTTAAATCCTAACAAAACTAAACTTCTTCTTTTCATACCAACCAGATCCACCTCCTAAGATCCCACCTTCAATATCACGTCCATTAACAATACTATAATTTCCCCTATAGCTCACACAAAACTTCTCGGTGTTGAAACTGACAATAATTTGAGATTTGACATACATTGCCCACACTATTAAGAAAGTGCACAAGAAAATGGGAATCCTCTATAGGAACAGACAGTATCTTACCAAACAATCAAATGCCACCATATCACGTACTCACCTCATTTCTACCCTACTATATGCCTCCCTAGTACTCACCAATCTTAGAAAGACTGATGTTACAAACCTTGAATCCTGCTGTAACAGTATCGCCAGGTTCGCTACTGACTCCCCATATAGAAAGTACAGTTCTGTACACTTACCATAAATGTAAATGTTTGAGTATATTCACTGTTGCAGTCATCACACTTGTGTTATCTGCCTGCAGGTAGACCTCAGTCAGCCCGAATACCAGAGTCTTGGGATTTCTGCATCAGATGTTGTCACCTCTTCCATGATGTCAGGTCGTCAGGGGTATAAAACATGCAGCCAACACCATTACATCAGTTTTTCCTGCCCTAGATGTCAGGAGCCCCCAAAACAGGAAGCTATTACATGGTGTGGAACACCCCCAGTAAAAAGTAAATAGCACTGCCATAGCAGATGGCCATAAAGGGGAGAGGTAAAAAGGATAGAGAAAATCCAGGGGGCTGGAGGGAGGGAAACCAGGACTGCAACAGTGAATACACTGGAACATCTACATTTATGGTAATTGTACACAACTGTACTGTGTTCTGCATGTTTCACTGTTACAGTCATCATACTTGGGTTGATTCACAAAGCTGAGGAAGGGTGGAGGCAGTCAAGAAGTGTTGGGGCTGGCTAACAGGCCTTGTAAGACTGCTGTAGCAAATCCAGCTCTGGATTTAGAAAATAATAGGTAAGTGGCAATGCTTGGTGAAGGTGTGTACAGAACTCCAGGTTGCAGCTTCCAGGATGTCCCTGGTGGGGACCCCCCCTGAGAAATGCTGTAGAGGTTGAAGTAGCTCTAGTGGAATGAGTTCTGATCCCCAGAGGGGTAGGTTTTCCATGGTGCTTGTAGCAGAAATGGATGCAGTGTGCTATCCATTTGGAAATGGTTTGCTTTGAAATGGCTTTGAGCTCTGCCCCTGTAGCAAAGCTAATTAGTAGCTGGTCAGACTTTCTGAAAGGCTTAGTCCTGTCAAGGTAGAACCTAAGCTGTCTGTGCATGCCCAAGGAGTGCAGGATCCTTTCTCCTCTACTCTGAGGATTAGGGAAAAAGGTTGGCAAATGGATGGATTGGTTTAAAGCCACACTGGATAACACCTTGGGCATAAAGGAAGGGTTAGTCCTGAGGGAAACTCTGGCAACATGGAAAATAATGAAGGGCTCCACTGCCATTAGTGCCTGTAACTCAGACACTCTTCTTGCTGAAGTAATAGCTAGATGTAAGGCTGTTTTTCAAGAGAGGTATTTTAACTCTGATGAAGCAGCAGGTTCAAAAGGGGGAAGTATGAGCTTTTCCAGTACAATGTTAAGGTCCCTAGCCGGGGAGGGAGCACTCCTAGGGGGCCTTAAATTGTTAGCTCCTCTCGGGAACTGCTTGATGAGAGGGTGAGAAAAGAGAGGAGGCTCAGTATTATAATGAGCTGAGATGGCAGAGTCATGAATCTTAATGGATGAGAAGGATAGGCTTCTGTGGAGCACCTCTGCTAGGTAATCAAGGATTTGAGGTAAGGTGGGCATAGCTGTGTCCTTTCCTTGAGACTGACTCCAAGAACAATATATTTTCCACTTTTCAGCATAGGATTTCCTAGTACTAGGCCTTCTCGCCTCAAGGATGACTTCCAGCACCTGTTTGCTGAGGGTTGCTGGTGGTGTATTCATGGAATAAGCCAGGCTGCAAGGTTTAGGGTTTGCAGCTGTGGATGCAAAATCTGTCCCTCCTGCTGAGACAGCAGGGATGGTATCTGATGCAGCTGCCAGGATGGCACTGCTGTCAGACTGTGTACGAGTGGAAACCAGTGCTGGCGTGGCCAGTCTGGTGCAATAAGGATTGCTCATGGCCTGTCCTATTTGATCTTGAGCAGTACTTTTGAGAGGAGGGGCAGAGGAGGAAAGGCATAAATTGAGAGGTTCTACCATGTAAAGGATAGGGTGTCCACCTTCCAGGCTCTGCTGTGAGGGTTCCTGGTGCAAAATTTGTTCAATTGGTGGTTTTGGGGGAAGGCAAAAAGGTCCACCTCTGGAGTTCCCCACCTCTGGGTTAGAAGTTTGAATGAATTGAGTTCCAGTTTCCACTCGTGAGGGTCCAGTAGATTTCTGCTTAAGTTGGCTGCCAGTGAATTTTGCTTGCCTGGCAGGAATTGAGCTTGTAGGTGCACTTGGATGCTCAAGGCTGTGTGCCAGAGAGCCATGGCTAACCTGCAGAGTGAGTAAGAATGAGTCCCACCCTGCTTGTTTATGTACCCCATAACTGTGGTGTTGTCTGTCTTTATCAGGAGCTGTCCTGGAAGGATAAGGTATTTGAAGACTGTCAGAGCATTCTGTACAGCTAGCATCTCTTTTTGATTGATATGCATGGGAATTTGTTCTGGGCTCTATTTGCCTTGAATGCATTTGCCTGCCATGTGAGCCCCCTATGCATAGTCTGATGCATCTGTTGTCAGGGTTTGGGCAGAAAGGGGTTGAGTGAAAGGAAGTCCCTTGTTATGGTTGCATGTTTCTGCCCACCAAAGGAACTCTGCCCTTAGGCAAGGTATGATAGGAATCACGGTTTCCAGGTCTTGAGAATGTTAACACCAGAGACTTTTTAAGTACCATTGAAGTTTCCTCATATGCAGTGTTGCATATGGAATTAGAGGAATGCATGAGGTCATAAACCCTAGGGCTTGCAGTATTTTCCTTGCAGATAGCTGGGTTTTGTTGGCCATTAGTTTGAAATAGTTTGTCAAATGGACCTGCTTTTCTGGAGTGAGGAATGCCATCTGGGAAGTTGTGTTCAAGCTTGCTCCCAGGAATATAATTTGTTGGGTGGACACCAGTTGTGATTTATTTTTGTTGATGGTTTATCCCAGTAAAGTTGGAAGTCTTTTTACAAATGCCAGGTGCTGAAGTAGCAATTCCTGACTGTCCGCCTGAAACAGGCAATCGTCCAAGTATGGATAGATTTGAATATTTCTCTGCTTGCAGTATGCAATGGCTGGAGCCAGGCATTTTGTGAATACCCTGGGCGCAGTAAATAAGCCAAAGGGAAATGCAGAGAACTGATAGAGCCGACTCCCTTCTGGGGATGTGCAGATAACCTTTTGTTAAGTCTAGGGTGACAAACTGGGCATCCTTGGCTAGCATAGGAGGAAGCTGTTGCAGGGTAAGCATTTTGAATTTTGGGACCACCAGAAAGGTGTTGAGGATTGATAGATCCAGGATCGGGTGCCAAGAGCTCTCTTTTCTGGGCACCAGGAACAGTCTGGAGTAGAAACCATGTCCCCTTTGTTCTACTAGAACAGGTTGAATAGCTCTGATATGGAGAAGGGAAAGTACTTGCTTTCGAGCTTCTGCCCACTGGTTTGAAGGAATGTCTGGCAAACCGCTTGGTGTTGGCAGTAAGTGGAAGTCGAATCTGTATCCCTGGGATACAATATTTAGAACCCATCAGTCCTGAGTAATGGACATCCAGTTTTTTGCATGAAGGGCGAGTTTTCCTCCTAGGGGTGCAAGTACTTGGGCATGGCTGGGAAGGGTAATTGGAAAGTCATTGTGAACTTTTTCCATAAGGGAGTGGCTTACCACTCCCTGGTTTTGAAGTGGAAACACTCCATTGTTTAGATCTCTGCATACCCTGAGACTGCAGTCTTGGTGGTCTGTTTCCCCTGGGTTTGCCTGAGAGGGACTGGAAAGGACCAGTTTTTGAAGGCCAATGTGTACTGAATCTAGGTGGCTGAACTTGTAAGAAATCTTTGACTGTTTGCATAGATTTAGCCTTTTCTTTCATCTTTTTAAGAACTTATTCTGCTTTTGTGCCAAACAAATGCTCCCGATTTAATGGAGCATCTAGTAATTTTGCTTTGACATGGTCAGGCAAGACTTGTTATTTTAGCTAAGCATGCCTTCTCAGTACAGAGCCAGTGACAGCAGCCCTGCAAGATGCTTCTAAGGCACCAAACCCACATTGCAAAGTATGTTTACTAACTTGGTTTGCAGAATGCATTAACTCTTGTAAATCTTTATTTTCTGCACAATCTGGAAGTAACACATTTTTTTGTTTAATTAGTTCCATAATATGTTGCTGGTACTTCAACATGTGAAACTGGCAATTCAAAGCTCTGATGGCAAGAGTTGCAGTGGTAAACACCTTCTTATTCCATCTGTGTAAAGCTCTAGAATCCCTGTCTAAAGGGGTAGGGTTTTTGGCTGTAGTAGACTTAATGCCTTTAGGTCCCTGGTAAATGGTCTCTGTATCCACAGTAGGATTCTTAAAGAAAAATTTGTGAGAATCAGGTACTCTGTAGTACCTGTCAGGTTTTCTAGGAGCTGGTGGTAAGGTGTCAGGAGTAAGACTGGACTCCAAGAAGACATCGTCTACAATATCCAGGACAGGGGGTATAGCTAGAGGCCTGTGTTAAGGCAAATCTAAAAATTTCCTGAGTCTCTTTTTGGACTGAGGATAGTCCTGGCATTCCCAGCAGAAATGCTCTCTTAAGGTATGCAAGGTTTCACCAAAAGAGAAATCCTCTGGAGGGGAGGCAGAGGGAAAGGATTCCTCCGCATCTGAATCCTCATAGGTAGATAAGGGTATGTCCTGGTAATCAGAAGGGTCAGAGTCATCAGACTCCTGGTCTGTAGAATCAGAAGGAAATTCAATTCTTTGTCTTTGGCAAGGGAAGGCTGGCTTCCCCTAATTAGAGTAATAAGAGCTTCAGCCATTCTAAGCATTTGCTTTTGTGGCATGGGAGAATGAGCATGGGCTTTGGACATTGGATTTCTAGGTGTAGTGCAAACTCTGGGCCTGTGAAACTTGGTAGTTTTAGGAGGAAATGAAGTTGTCGGTTTAATATGAATATTGGTAGATCAGAATTCACCCTCAGAAGCCGGTGCCTGCACAGCAGCTCCGGACCCATCCAAGGTAGAGACATCCACAGGTTCCACAGTCAAAGAAGCATCTCGCAGTATACCGGACTCTGAATGGGTCTCCAGCAGAGGCCAACGAATCTGTAGAAGTGGGCATCAGGGGCTGCATAGGCACCTCACTGAGTACTGGCGGACTGGTGAAAAGCTCAACGGAAGCATCGTCGGCAGTTTTTGACCTATGGGGTCTGTCTCTGTCTTTGTCTTGTCTTTGCGCTTTTTCAGAAGATCGGCAGTCAGATGGCTTAATGAAGCCATTTCGGAATATGGAGAACGAGAGCGAAATTATTTAGCTACAAAAATAGCCTGATGATGAATGGTTCGGGCGTTAAACAAGGCACAAAACTGACAGCTAGGGATGTCATGGTCTGGGCCTAAACAGGTGACACAGTAAGAATGAAAATCTCTGTGAGGTATTTGCATTCCACAGGCAAGACAATTGTTAATTTTTTCTGAAATCAGTTAGAGCAAGAATCTCCAATGGGGTACTTAGTTTTAGAAGACTTCAGGTTTGAAACTCGAAAAAACGAAAATTTCAGGTAGCGGCCGACTGGCACTTGCGAACTGCTTCTGCTTCGGGCTTCTTCTCGGCAAGAAAGACTGATGCAATGGCATCAACTGCATGTTTTATACCCCTGATGACCTGACATCATGGAAGAGGCAACAGCCTCCGACACAGAAATCCCAAGACTCTGGTATTCGGGCTGACTGAGGGCTACCTGCAGGCAGATAACCCAAGTGTGATGACTGCAACAGTGAACCACAATAAACATCACACCACTGTTTAGCATTAAAACAGCTTAATTGGCTAGAATTTCCTCAACCTATGCAATACGACCAACTTACACTTGCTCATAAAATTCTGCATTACCCAGAGAAACCCCCATTTCTACAAAACGTACTACAACCATACTCAAGGAAAAGGACTCTGTGCTCATCCAACAAATTCCTTCTTGAAGTAACTAAACCCTTCAACAGAGCAGGGGAATCACTCTTCTCCAATTATGCATCCAAACTATGGAACTCCTTACCTATACACATATCTTCTATCTTACCATTAACACAATTTAAAAAGACACTAAGAATTCACTTTACCTCTAATTGGCTCTGTTCCTATACTGGTCCAAACTGGCTTCTATCTCCAGTTCAACTATACTCTGTACAGAACTGTTAACAGCTCTCTCTTAATTGTCTACAGGCCTATATCCTAAGGCTGTTACATAACCAGACTAGTCAAATGTATATCATGTTTTATTTTTGTATGTATCTACTCAGTTATGTTTTATGACTCTGTAAATGTCAACATATACTTTATATATTGTGTTTATGATAACTGTTTTTTATATAATCTCCTGCATTCATTTGTACTGATGTTTATTTGTGGACCTCTTCTCTTCGGACTTCCACTGAAAACGGACATGTGTCCAGTGGACTTTCCCGGTTAACAAATGTAAAATAAATAAAAATAAATAAATATGTAAAGTCATGGGATCTTAACATCTGCATAAACTACTTAGCTACTTAAACATAAACACATGGGATCTTAACATCCACATAACCTACTTAAATGTAAACATGGGGGATATTAACATCCACATAAGCTACTTAATCATAAACACATGGGATCTTAACATCTGGATAAACTACTTAAATTTAACCAGTTCTACTTTCAAATCATGAAGCCCATATCACTGACTCTGAAAATCCCAAGACGACAATAATGAAATATCGGAATCTTGAACGTCGGATTTTAAACATGGTAAGTAAACACTTGGCCAAGTTAAACTGAAACTCACGCCAAGGTAAGTAAAAGCCACCTATGTGTGGGGGGGGGGGGCACACTCCCCTCACCTCCCATATGGGGGGGGCTGCACTCCCCCCTCCAACTAAATATATCAACTCCGGTATTACACTACAATGAACAGGGCATGGTGGCCTCTGTGTGGGTTGCAGTTGGACAAGTGTTTACTTACCATGTTAAAAATCCGACATTCAGGATTGTGACTTATGTTATTGTCATCTCAGGATTTTCTGCATCAGTAATATGGACTACGAGAATTAGAAGTAGACCCATTTAAACACATGGGATCTTAACATCCACATAAACTACTGAAACGTAAACACATGGTATCTCAACATCCCTATAAAATACTTAAACGTATACATATGGGATCTTAACAACCACATAAATGGGATCTTCACATACATATTAACTACTTAAACATAAGCACATAGGATCTTAAAATCCACATACACTACTTAAACATAAACACATGGGATCTTGGCTTAATGCCTCTTCTGAAGCTTGACACCTCAGGAGTGTATTGCATAAACTACTTAAACATAAACATGGGATCTTAGCTTAACGCCTCCTTTGAAGCTTGGCACCTTTGGAGTGTAGCAGTGACCTTCTTGGTAAACTGCACCAGAGACACATTAACTCATTATCGTCTGACTTTTCAAAAGCCACCGCACTGTTTCCTAAGTCTTTGATACTGTATGTACATATTACTAAGTAAGCCCTGTACAAGGCAACACTGGGATTCTCATTCGCTTCTTACCACAAGTAAATGTTAGTTTTAAGATGTTATTTTGTAAATCTCTATTTAAACAAATAGGCATAAACGAAAGTCTAACCACAACCAATTTTAAACAAGAAAAGTTAATATGTCTACTTAAGAGAGCCTGACTGTATACATTTTAAGAATCTGTCTATGCTATTTTTTGAACTAAAGAAGCTGCAGACAGGTTCTTTGATGCAACATAAGAAATGTCTTCAGTCTAAACAGAAATGCCCATTGCCAGGTTGCAAAAAAAAAAAGAACACAGTCTCACCTAAGTAAATGTGCATGCCCAGGGAAGTAGACATTGGCATAAATGAGGAAATCAAAAAAACAGTCGAGGGATGAGTCATAATTAATCCACAGATAACAAATGGGGGATTAGTTACTGGATGCTGCTTATGAAGACAAAACCATGTACCATCCAGTCACTTTATGACCTGTCTGAGTCTAGTTAATCCAGCAGAATGACAAATTTTAAGAAAACAAGTTTCTGTGGAGTCAGTTAACCAAAAGCAAATAAGAAACAGCTAAATTACCTCTGCAGAAAGGAGAGTTGGTGTGCAGTATTAGCAAAGAGTGTCATCCAAGAAAAACATGAATGAATCATGCCACATTACTTTCCAAACTTCTAGAGTTTAATGAAGATAATAAAACTAACCTGCAAAGTCTATATACCCACCTGAACGGAGGACAACAATTGACTGTAGTTATTATCTTGGCGACAGACATGTCAGATGTTATATCTGACTCTTCTCTTAAACTTTCGTGTAATAACTCAACTTTTTTCTGGTACCTGAAAGTAAAACAACTACTGTTAATTTTTGAAAAACAGCATTACACTTTGAAGACCATGAATTAGGTTTCCAAACACTTCACTACTATTGGCAATTCAGTGTTTCAACTCAGTTAGGTATTATCGAGTTTCCAGCGCTCAAACAGTATTGCAATTTTAAGTGCTACAGAAAAGTATGTTCTTTTCTTTTTTTTTTGAAGAAAATCATTACTAATGATGTGATCCTGATTTCTGTGGAAAAGAACAATTATCCAAAGTTTATATTTCAACACATAATGAATTAAGCAGCAAGTAACTTGTGTAAAAGGGACTTGCTCTAAACAATTTTGCCCATTGAACAGAAACACATTAACTAATCAACTAATCATTCATTTAATACATGAAATAAACTACCAGGCTTCTGTAATGTCTGAACATAAACAATGTAAAATACATTATCACATAATACATACATTTGTACAAAAATAATGTAACTGAATAAGTGGATCAAACATTTGTCATGTGACATTTGATAACATTACATAATCTACAGGAATTTATGGGATAGTCACATTGAAATGTAATTACACTATAAAGATCATGAACCAAGTCTGTATGAGAGGACATAGAAATTTGTTACTGAGCAGGAACAAATGACTTTTAAGAGATATTAACAAATTAGTTTAATGATCTACAGAAGAACAACATATATACCTGTCAACTGTCCAGATTTTCACAGACCGTCCAGATTTTTGCCTTAAATTTTTTGTCTTTTCGTCATAAAGTTTTGGTTTCTGGCAAATCACTGGCTAATTATTGAGGATTGAATATGGAAAATAATGACAGATATCTGAGTTTCAGACTTTATATCCATCAGAAAATTCATCCTAATTCAAAACCTTTTACTATACCAACTTTCTAAGTTTGTAAGGGCAACATTTAAAAAGTGTCCCTATTTTATAGGCCTTTGTCCCCCCATTTTTATGGCTTTGTCCAGATGTCTTGCTCATAGAGGGTGAGAGATATGACAGCATATACAACAAAAACATTGGATACAACAGTCATGGACTACGAACTACAATTGTGCATCAATGGAGCAACTCATAGTACACTGCTTTTGATATAAAAGGCCGTGGGTTCTATGCCCACACCAGATAGATCAACTGCTGACACAAAACACAGCAAAAGCGGGGATAACAGAGAGCACTGAACCTTGGTGGTATGTTCATGAAAGTTTACTATCAAAAGGGCAATCAGACTGTTTGATTTATGTTAGTCTGAATGCCCAATTCGAGATTATGAAAGAACGAAAAAAAAAAAACTGTTGAAATGAACAACAGCAAATGCACTACAGCATTCGCTGTTGTGAATTTCAGCATTTTACTGCAGATCACACTATAGTGGGATCGGGAAATGTACCCTTTCCCTCACTGTAGTGCGATCTCAGAGTTTGCATATAAAAGTAGTAGGGGGTGGGGGGGGTGCAGGGGGCTTGCCCCACTGAAAAAACATTCTATGCTGTGTGTTGCACAGTAGTACCACTTGCAGAAGTGTGGAGAGTGTTTGAATTTTGTCGAATTCAACATTATCTACTTCTGCATTCAACATTTGTGTCGATCATTGTTTTTTTTTTTTTTTTTTTTTTTTTTTTTTTGCTTATATGGTTCATTGAAACGATAAATCGCACAAAGTGTGATCGGGGAAATTATAGTAAACCGTTCATGTAGTGCTCACAGTGTTAAGACAGTAGTGTAACAGCTTCCAACTACAACCCTAACATTTTATGAGCATTGGTAGTTCAGTGGAAGAATTCCTGCCTGCCATGTAGAAGGCCTGGGCTCAATTCCTAGACAGTGCAGCATGGAATTTTGTTAATACCTACATCTTGGAACAGTTGGTCCATTCTCCTACCAGGGGTGCAAACATCCTTGACCTTGTACTCATGAACATGGGGAAGTGATGTTACTCACCCAATATGATAACTTTGATTAATAGATTTGATCATAAGGCAGTATTGCTTGAAATAAAAATGCAGTCCACTGACCTAGTGAAACCAAAAACCTTCAGGAACTATTCTAAGGCTAACCTCTCTCTAATAAGTGACACCATGGCTAAATTCCAAGCACCCTCAAATCCAGTAAACACTGTAGCATATGCTGAGCAATTTACAAAATCGTTGTACAGCCATTGCCTACTTGTATTAACAATAAGAAAAACCTGAAAGACAAACCAACCTGGCGAAATCACAATATCAATCAGTTATACAACAAAAGAAAAAAATCTTGGCTAAATGTAGGAGGAACAAAGCCCAATATATTAAAAGTCCCCTGACCTATCTAAATGTCAGCTAAGAATGTTAATTAATACTTCAATGGTTACATTTGAAGAAAAAATAGCTTCTATGGCAAAGGATAACCACAAAGCTTTCTGCAGCTGTGTCCATATCCTCAAGGGAAATATGCAGCAATGTGTTGAATTTATTGTAAATGGCATCACCTACAGTGAACTGTAAGCCATTGACAACCTTTGGCTGACAGGCGTAGCTCACATTTACTACATACCACAATCCCCCCACTATTATTAGGGAATAGGGCATCAATGCACTTTCCAAGGCCAAAAATAGTGCATTGACGGGCCCTGAAAACATCCTGAGATGCTTATTAAATAGCCTGAGACATGACCTTGCTGGTCCACTTGCATCACTTTTTAACTGGTGCCTACAGTCAGGTGTTGTGCTCAAGGAATGGAAGATGGCTACAGTCATTCCCTTCCACATAGGAGATCCACCCACCAGTTTGAATAACTACAGGCCTATAAGTCTGACCAGCCTCATATGTAAAGCCATGGAAAGAATCATCATGGACCTGATAAACAAGTACACACATAACCTGCAAATGCTTGACCTATCACAGCTTGGATTTGTTAAAAGAAGGTCATGCTTTTTAATCTGGTGGACTTCTTTGAGAGGGTCACCAAAGCAATGGATGAAGGCAAGACGGTGCACACAGCTTACTTCGACCTGGCCAAAGGCTTTTGATACAATAGTACATTCAGGCATTACAGACAAGCTCACAAAATTAGGTATAAACTCTTTCATCTCCTGCTGGATAGCCAAATGGCTCACTGATAGGTCCCAAACTAGGTGAGGCCACCTCTGCAAAGAGGCTAGTTACTAAGCTGAGTCCCCCAGGGATTGGTCCCGGGCATGCTCATTTTTGGCACCTATTTTTCTGAAGTGGAAGCAAATGCTAAAGGTTTATGGATGACTAAGTTTGCAGATAATTGCATGCTGGGGGGTTATCACTGATTGCCCTGCAGACACTAGCATTCTTCAAGAAGGCCTATCTCTGACTAACAAATGGTGCCTAAGCCATGTTCTTAAACTCAATACTTTGAAATGCATAATTGTATAATTTGGGAAGTTCACCATCCCTGCTAATTACCATGTTGATAATACATCCCTAAGAGTCAATGCAGTGGTCAGGGATCAGGGTACACACATAGGCAGTAGCCCTACCTTACACCACTATGTGGCCACAGTAGTGAGGAAATTTTCTGTTGCACAACTTATAAGCAAGGTCATGACATCTAGGTCCAAATAGGTCATTATCCCACTATATTCTGCCTTTAAAAGACCAGTGATGGAGTACAATGCTCCCTTTGGCATATACCTAACCAAGGATGTGCAGCAACTAGAGCTACCTAAGAAGTTCCTCACAAAAAGAATACAAGGCATAGAAAACCCTGTCTAACACAAGAGTGCCTTAAAGGCCTTTCCTTCTATTCAGCCTCCTATAGACTGCTTAGGGGTGCTCTATGTTTGGCTTACAAGGCATCCACAAAGTCCACACTTATGAATTTCTTACATATTCGTAAGTCAAACAGTACCAGAATTACAAGGTCTAGGGACCTGAATTTTGTCTGTCTGTGCTGGAGAGACAGATATCTGTCCCAGAAACTGTCCCTACTATGGAATAGGCTTCCCATCCATGTGAAGCTGAGTTCATCTATTACCCAATTTATGCGCAGCTTAGAACAATGGCACACATGTCCTTTATGGACAGAGGTAACTTATAAATGCCGGGCCCACAATATTCTATTTGGGTACAGGACATCAATATTCTTTTGGGAAAACTTGGCTTGGTTTAGAAAGGCCTCCTAGGTCATTAGTCTAGTAACAATCTATTAATCAGTTTGAAATGGTACAAATTGAAACCAAAAATGTTATAAAAAGTTTCTGTTACCTGTAGCACATACATTTGCACATTGAGTGCACATATGTATTACTCCAAATGCTTGACATTTTATGTAAATACCTTGTTCACTTCCATGGTGATGCTGCAGTAGCGTTGTCGCCTCACAGCAAGACGTCCTGTTCGATTCTCAGCTAAAGCGTCTTCTGTGTGGAGACATGCGTGAATGGGCGTACCTTCGTTGAAGGTTGTACGTCAGGGATGGCAACTCGGTACGTAAAAATCTGCTGCCAATCATTAGCGGACCGGAGTTCCGCTGTGGCGACCCCTAACCGGGAAAAGCCGAAAGATACAACAACAACCTCGTTCACTTCCCATCAAAGGGACATCACACCACTGCCCCTCATTAACCATATGCTTTAGTCTTCCTACCTTTCTACTTATATTCTGAAATGCTATGTCCTATTTTTAATACAACTGCTAACTCCGCACATAGATCCATTTTTTCTGTATGGCTCTATTACCCTCCTCCCATCTCCAGTTTCAGTTCAGGAGCACTAATTAAAATACCTAAACCTCCCAACACCCCCACCCCAGCAACTGTTACTCAATCAGTCCTCTCTTGCCTGTCTCATTTCTCCCACCCCTCCTCCTTTAAATTTCTGAGATTATGTTCTACCTTATAGTATGTTAAAATTTTCCTCATTTTTTTCAACAAGTCAGCCTGATTCACCTCCTTTCATTTCTCCCTTATTTAACTAGCAAAGCTGTAACCAACTTTCCTCTTGGCTTTCATGTTTACCTGCCCCACACCATATAACAATTTCCTCATATCCTCCACTGAATCCTTACCTAATAACATCCCCATACCATTGAAGCATATATAGCCTCCCTTTTTTGCCTCCTCTCAAAATTCTTTGAACCATCAAGTACCAATTGTTGAGTATCATTAACTGCAGGTACCTCTACCATACATATATACATACATACATATCTATCACACCTTTTCTGACTCCCCCCTCAGTTAAAATTTGCTTTTCCTATTTTGCCATTTTCCTTCAAACAGTACATGTACTTCAAGTTATCTCTTCTTTGTTAAGTCTACATTTATCGACACACATCTTCATTTGATAACAACTTGTGGTAAGACTTAGTCTCTTATTCCTACTTACCCCTAGCTTCTTCCTTCCCAACACCCCCTTTTATTTCTTCTGTATTATACAGTAATTTCACCACTGCTCTCTGGGAAATCCTTTCCTATAATACAGACTTTCAAAAATATTAATCTTATCATCCTTCCCTTTCATCAGCCACATTAAATCTGAAAAGCTTTTTAATTTTCATCTCTTCTATACCTCCATCACCAGTTTATTCTTACCATCTGTTTGCCATACCCCTCCTTAAATCCCCTACCATAGCTCATGTGACTTTTCCATTTGACTTCTTTTCTAATATCTATAATCCATTTCCCAAAACAGCAGATGTTTCATTAACATGCTCCCCAGCCAATAGTCACCTTCCTTTGTAACTTGTTATTTTACCCAGTATGCTATATTATACTACACTATACTATACTATATTACACTATACTATAATGTATTATACTACTATACTATGTTATATTAAATAGTAGTGTATAGCTAAAAAAGTAAATGCAGCTCAGTAATCCGTCTCCAATATCAAGAAAAAGACAAATTAAATTAGTTAGACGCTACAGCATGAAACCTAATCTTAATTGTTAAGTAGCTCTTGCTTCATTTGTTAAGCTAGGGTAGATCTGTCAGTACTGGCCAGCAAACACCAGTAGAATTTGAAACAGATTTTTTTCTGCCTGCTGTCTGTACCAGTAATCTTTCCTTAATTTTCCTCAGCAATGTGTCACGCTGTCTGACTCCACTTGCTAAGTGCTTTATGGCTTTGAAAGCCAGTAAAACACTTAGCTCCATGCACTACAAATAATTACAATTAGGTCTCCAAACATAACCCTTAATTATGTATTCTCAACATGGATGTCAAGATTACAGTACTCCTGTAATCAACCAGAAGTCTCTGTAAATACAGGTGTCTCAATGCCCATGATAGGTTTATTTAGACATTTTTTCTCAGATATAGAAATTTGTTAATTGACAAAAACTAGAAGACAAACAAAAATTAAGTCATAGATAAGTGAAGTCATAGATTAAGTGAAGTCATAGATAAGGGATAAATACAATGATTAAACAGAATATCAAGGGGTCACTAACAATATTAATAAAGTCATGAGGATGGTAAATAATGGAGTTTTAGAAATGAGCATTGATTATTATATTAATGAAAGTATGAACAGAATGGGATTTGAAATTACAGAACAAGATGTTGATTCTATAAATAACGTATTAGAAAGACAGGAAATGTAACAAAAGGACATTGGCATGTTAAAACAATACATTACAAGAGCAGAAATGTTTTCATGGGCAATGAGGAAAGTACTTTATTAATAAGTCAGATTTCAGAGCTGTCCATAAGAGCAAGGCAGTAAAGCTCTTAGAGTACCGATAGTTTGAGCATGGAAATGAGCTGGTAGTTGCCACAGGCAGCAGTTTTTAAATTGTGCACCACTTCTTATCATCCACATTAACTGTGGGATTGAAGGACTCTTTAGAGAAGAACCAAATATTAAAAGAAAGAAGATGAAAGAAGGGGAAAGACCATGAGAATATGAAAAGAAAAAGGAAGGTAAAAGCATTTAATTTGAGGATTAAATACATTAGAGAAATCCCCTGAGGCCAATATTTTGATTATAGAGAAATAATGCAAGTGGCTAAATGAATGGAGTGTATTACAGGCGAGTTATCTAGAACATTTGATAAGCTTAGATGTTAGAAGAAATAAGACAGATAAGAGCAAAATGCATCACTGATCAGTAGGCATGTTGTTCTGAGGAGGAAACAATAGCATTGAATAGATGTTACAAACTACATAATAGATGTATTTGGTAGCAGCACAAGGACAATGAAAGTGACATGATAAGTATGCACAGTGAAAAAGAAATAACGAATGAGGACTGAAAGAATGAAACAAGACACCGAAAGGCAATAAAGGCAAATAAATGGAAAAAAGAGGGCAACAATGAAGTGGAGAAAGGAGAATTTTGGGAATACAGAAATCAGTAAGAATATTGAGAAGGAGCAAATTAAAAAGGCAATGTTATCTACTAAATAAGGGTAATGAAAATGTTCAGAATCCACAGAACAGGACTCCCCTACTTACAAGGGATAATATTAAAAAAAAGGAAAGAAAAGAAAAAAATATAGGCACAAAAGGAGAACAATTAAAATTAAGTACCTTTGTAGCAACATTGATCATAAAATACTTGCAAAATATTCAAACATTATAGATGGATGAAAGGTATTACCAGCTTTAGAACATTTAATACAGTACACCAAGAAATATGCAGAGAGAATTTGCAGGAAAAATGTGGAATTCAAATAAAATGCAGATGAAAGCAGTCATCTCTCCTGTTTTCAACAACCCAATAATAATAGTTGATAAACTACTTCTGTTACAAAAGGCTCTGAAGATGCACTTTGAGGTGATTTGGAGTAGGGTGGTTGAGATATACGAAATAAAACATATCAGCTGAAGTGTACCAGGTAAAAATAAAAATAGAACTATTTTTGTTCCTTACATGCAGAAGAGGACGCATTCCTGAGGTGACACCTGACTGGGGAGCTAAACAGGATACCACAACATGCAACTAAGTCTCTGCCCATATGCCCTCAAGATTTTTAGAAGACTCTATTGCAAGATCTGAAAGGTAAGATGAAGTAAAACCCTCTGCATTTTGCCTAGTTTACATATGCATCTAAAAGTCAGTGGTAGATGCTTATTTACTTCCACATCATGTGATCAAAACAAGTTGTACATTTATTACATGTGGACTTACACACTACATTTGACAATATGAACAGGTCTAAGCTGTGGAAAACAATGTTAAATAGAGGGCTTTCAGAGACTAAATTAATAAGATGGCAGTCATTTATAATTCTGTGCTGGCAGGAGTGAGGTTTACTATGAATAAACCATTAGCATCAAAATTAACAAAGCAGTTGTCTTTATTTAACATTTGTTTACTGGGAAAGTTTGACTTGGGACAAAGCCATTTTTCAGCGGAGGTCCAGGGAGAAATGCTCCAGACACATGTCTTTGAAACGTAGGAGGAAACTGGAGTAAACCCATATGAACGCAGGGAGGACATGCAGACTCCACACAGAAGGCACCCCACCCGAGAATCAAACCAGAGAACCTCTTGCTGTGAGATGACAACGCCACCGCTGCGCCATCCAGTTTACATAGATAATTGACTTTTATGGATAATTTGTTCATAAAGATGATGGAGTATAAGTAAGATAGACCAAAATAAAAAAATATAACTTATCCAGTAATGGGCAGACATAGTTGTGTGTCATTAAACTGACAAATACAATGCTTACAGAATACATATCATCTCATGCTCTGCACATAAACATAACTGAACTGAAATTATGTATAGCCTGTTTTAAATGTAATGGATCTTATGTATGACATGTCAATTACCTGAAAGCAAATAGAATATTTGTAGATAGCTGCATATTGTACATGCAGTATTAAGAATGGTGACTGTCAGCCATTTTATTGATAATTTATGCTGCAGAGCTATGCTCAAACAGAGAAATAGACTTGTAAACATACACACACACACACATATATATATATATATATATATATATATATATATATATATATATAGATATATATATATTTTCGGAAATACGTTTTTTTCATTACCTTTTCCTCAGCTTCTTTCTCTGCCATATTTACCTTATCAAGAGTGGTCTTGCATAAGCATCGAGCTACTTGAACCATTAGGGAAGAAATAATGCTGCATGCTGAGTTCACCCCATTTGTTCCTTTAATATGTGAGCTAGCAACGTATTTTATGATAAAAAAGCAACAAAATAATTTCTTTATACAACACTGCAAATCATTATTGTAAAATACATACTTAAATCTCTTGGACTTTATTCAAGTTGCTATAGCAGGAAGACAATATCCCCCATTACCTGACTCACTTACTCACTCACTACAAATAATAAAGAAGACAGGAAGAAATCATTCACAATCTTTATGAGTGTACTTTGTGTATTTCTGGTAACAGTTAAGCATCCTGAAGATGGTTCAGTCACAATTACCTGACATTCTGAGCACAATTCTTAGATTCTAAGAGCAGCGCCATAGCAAACATAGATTGGTAGAGTTTTGCTTTCTCACCTAACACCAGACTGGTGTACTGAATTATTCTAAACTGTTTGAATCTCTGCTATTCTGGAGGACATCTCCCCATTGTAGGAAATTAAATTCTACTATAAAGGTTCAAATTGAATTCTGCCATTTCATCTCAAATTAACATTTTATAGTCCTGAATTGATGGACAGTCTCAGTATTTTACCAGCTCAGATTTGTGGTGCAGAGCTCTACAACGGCCGTACTTACAGCTAACACAGTACCTCTACAGCAGCATGACCTGAATTTGCACAACATGCATATGTCCCAGAAGCCCAGAAGTCATGACTGGGCGCTTGTTCAGTAAGCCATCACTTGCTGGTGCCATGCCTTTTATGTCCCACTTCACTTCACCAGTACTCCTAGCATTTCAAAACTGGGTTCAAACAAATTGCTCACTGAATCATTTCCTCCCCGTTTCTGCTATATAACTTGATAGTATCTCTCCCCCCTATGCACTGTTAACTGCTCCGAGCTATACATGACTCCCCTAAACATTCTTCAAAGCAGCATGTTTCTGTTAGACATGTTTCTTAAATGCTCCTTGGATTTAAACATATTCTTCATATTAACTACTCTTCTTCCATCCCATTGCTTTACATCCCTCTCCTTTCCCTATAGCTAATAGTTGGCTGTAAAAATTGCATACACCTGTTAACTTTCCAATATGAATAATCGTGAATTTGCATGTAGTTTGCAAAGATAGTTAAGTTTCAACTGTTGCACTTGGCGACTGTCTGTTTATACATTCCTTTTGTAGTTACACTTAAAAAACATGACATCGAAAGCTGAGACTGGCAAATATCCAGTAGTTTCAGCCTTCTTACCATGTTAACAAATTAAATCAGCAAACAGATAAATCTGTGAAACAGACACATTTAGCAACACACCCATTTTGTACCTAATTACAGTTACACGATTCCTCCTCATCATTCCCCTTCCTAACCTACATCATTTGAGGGCCCCACATTTATTTCTCACTTTTGTCATTTATTTTATTAGTGTAGGCACAGCTTACCCATCCATGACCAGCCTAATCAAGCATTACTTAAATGGCAATATCCCCACTTCCACTCTTCACTCCTTCTGCTATTTCCTCCTTCCCCTTAATTAAAATCATAAAACCAGCTTTCCTCTTTCCATTTTATATTCTGCTTTTTGCTTATCTCTTCCACCCAGTGTCAGTTATTTTACTTTGGGGAATTCCCCAGTCACAAGAAGGTTCCTCCTCCCTACTATGCTCATTCAAGCTACAACATACAGCTCTGTTGTGCTTAAGGAATTTGTTACTTCAGAAACTTTTCTTCACCATCAGAACATACTCTTCCTCCTTCTTTGATCCACATCCCTGCCCTCACCCTGTATCATGAACACCCTACTGCTTGTCTAAAGTATTGCCTAATTATGATCAATTAGCAGAAAAAGCACCTTTTCCTACTGAAAACACATATTTCCAGTCCTTTATGTGCTTTATACCTGCAAAGCACCTTTCCTTATGTGTACCACTCATCAGAAATGAGTTTCTTTATTAACCTCTATGCATACTGTGACACCACTGCATTGGCCTAGTAATCAAAGAGCCTCAATCCTCACTGCTAACAACAGTGAGGGATGTGCACATTGGGAGGATGACAAGTACACACACAGTAAAGTACAATTTCCCTTAAGAGCACACAGAGATATCAGTCATTCATTCTCTTTCTCCAGTACCCCAGTAAGACTCCCCACTGGCACAGCTATAGGGTTAAAATCTCAGCCGAGTGGTCAAGTCAAAACCTCTAGCACCCTCTCTGTCCAACCAGTGCTTTGTGTCCCTGCCCAAGTAGCTGGCACAACACACGCACTTTGAGATTTGATTTATAGACAAATTAACAGACACTCCTGAGGAAGGCTGGCACAGGATTATTAGCTATGCCCCCTTCTGCCCAGAGGTAGTAATCATTTTTACCAACCAGCTCTTTATCAGCTACTATAAGGCCCTTCCCAAAGGGTGACCAAGTCTACTGTTTAATGTTACTATTATCCAAATGGTAAGTGTGACTAAAAGTACAGTTGTGTACACTTACCATAAATGTAGATGTTCAAGTGTATTCACTGTTGCAGTCATTACATTTGGGTAATCTGCTGGCAGGTTGCCCTCAGTCAGCCTGAATTCCAAAGTTTTGGGTCCTTCATTGGTTGCTGTCTTCTCTTCCATGACGCCAGGTCATCAGGGGTATAAAACATGCAGCCGACGCAATTTTCTTTAGTTTTTATTGCCCCCGATGTCAGGTGCCCCCAAAAGGGTAGCAAAAATATATATGTACATATATAAATGCATCAATATAAACTTTACCTTCATCTACAAGCAAATACACCACATAGGTTGTAGAAGATAGAGAAGGAAAGATAAACTCCAGAATGACAGGGGGATGGCGGGAGGGTAACTTGGACTACAACAGTGAATACACTCAAACATCTACATTTATGGTAAGTGTACACAACTGTACTATGTTCTTCGTGTTTCACTGTTGCAGTCATTACATTTGGGTAGAATCCCAAAGCTATGGTTGGGAGGCTGGAGCTAAACAGCATTAGGGGTGGCTATAAGGCCCTGCAGCACTGCAGTGGCAAAGCCTGCCCTGGACTTAGTGTAGAGAGGCAAATGATAATGCTTTGTAAAGGTGTGAACAGAACTCAAAGTAGCAGCCTCTAGAATGTCTTTGGTTGGTACTCCTCTGAGAAAGGCTGCTGAAGTAGCTGCAGCTCTGGTGGAATGAGACCTAATGCCCTTGGGCACAGGTTTACCATGGTGTAAGTAGCAAAAACGGATGCAGTGGCTTATCCACTTTGAAATTGTCTGCTTCATAATAGCCTTTCCTTCTGATCCTGCAGCATATGACACTAGTAATTGCTCAGTTTTTCTTAGAGCTTTAGTCCTGCTCAAGTAGAATCTTAGCTGCCTGTGTACATCCAAGGAATGCAGAATTCTCTCCCCCTTGTTCTGCGGATTTGGATAAAAGGTTGGCAGATGAATTGTTTGGTTAAGAGCCACACTGGAAACCACCTTAGGCATAAAAGTAGGATTTGTCCTCAGAGTCTGGGTAAAATATGATAAAATGCTTTACAGCCATAAGGGCCTGTAGCTCTGATACTCTTCTTGATAAAGTTATTGCTAGTAGCAGAGCTGTTTTCCATGTTAAGAACTTTATATCAGCGGTAGCAGCTAGTTCAAATGGGTGCGGGGTGAGCTTTTCCAACACATAATTGAGGTCCCATGCAGGTAATGGTGATCTTCTAGGAGGCCTTACATTCTTGGCTCCTGTAAGATACTGCTTTAGTAAAAGATGAGAAAAAAATTGGTGGCTCTGTATTGTAATGAGCCGAAATGGCAGAGGAATGGATTTTAATTGATGAGAAAGATAGGCCTCTGTCAAGCATCTCAGTTAAGTATTGTAATATCTGAGGAATATATGGTTCTGCTGTATCAGTTCCTTGTGCTTGATTCCAAGCACAGAATCTCTTCCATTTTCAGCGTAAGATTTCTTAGTACTAGGCCTTCTGGCTTCCAAAATGACAACCATCACAGCTTTACTGAGAGGTGTTTTTTGTATAACTACATGATCAGCCATGCTGCCAGGTTCAGTGTCTGTAGCTGATTGTGCAGGATCTGATTGCTTTGCTGGGACAGTAGTTGAGATATTTGAGGTAAGGTCCAAGCTGGGTATTGAGACAAGTTCCTTAGGATTGGGTATCAGTACTGGTGGGGCCAGTCCAGGGCAATTAGTATCATATTTGGTTTCTCTTGTCTGACTTTTAGGAGGATCTTGGGGAGAAGAGGCAGAGGAGGAAAGGCATAAACTGATAGGTTTTTCCAACTGAAAGATAGGGCGTCCACTTTCCATGCTTGTCTGTAATAAGTCCTTGTGCAGAATCTTTTTAATTGATAATTTTGAGGAGAGGCAAATAAATATATGTCTGGGCTCCCCCATTTCTCTGTTATCATGCTGAAGACTTGTGGATTTAGTTTCCACTTGTGAGGATCCATAAGGTTTCTGCTTAAATCGTCTGCCAGTGTATTTTGTTTTCCTAGCAGGAATTGAGCTTGAAGATGTATTTGGTAGGTCAAAGCTGTGTCCCACAGTGCCATGGTTAATCTGAAAAGGGGGTATGAGTGTGTGCCCCCTTGCTTGTTTTTATACCACATGACTGTGGTGTTGTCCATCTTTATCAGTAGTTGTCCTGAATGAAGTAAGTCCTTAAAGGCTGTTAGGGCATTTTGAACAGCTAGAATCTCTTTCTGGTTGATATGTAGATGCATTTGTTTTGGGGTCCATATGCCCTGAATGCATCTTCCTGCCATGTGGGCACCCAAGGCATAATCCAATGTGTCTGTTGTTAAGGTTTGGCTGGCAGGGGGTAGAGTGAAGGCCCGCCCCATGTTTTGGTGACATGCCTTTGCCCACCATAGAAACTCCTGTTGTAGGCAGGGAATGAGATGAATCATTGCTTCCAGACTGTGAGAATGTTGACTCCATAAACTTTTTAGGTACCACTGAAGTTTCCTCATATGCAGTCTTGCATATGGAATCAGTAGGATGCAGGATGCCATGAAGCCCAGAGCCTGCAGAATTTGTCTTGCAGATAACTGGGTTTTGGTTGCCATCACTTTGAAATAAGTAGTCAGTTGCCTTTGTTTGTCTGGCATGAGGTAAGCCATCTGGACAGTTGTATTCAAGCTTGCACCCAGGAATGTTATCTTTTGAGAAGGTACCAGTTGTGATTTCTTTTAATTTATTGTGTACCCTAGGCATGTTAGAAGCCTTTTCACAAACGCCAGGTGTCGAAGAAGAGTGTCCTTGTTCTCTGCATGAATGAGACAGTCATCCAAGTAAGGATATATTTGCATACTTTTTTGTCTGCAAAATGCAATTACTGGTGCCAGGCACTTTGTAAAGACCCTGGGCGCAGTACATAAGCCAAAGGGCAGTGCAGAGAACTGGTAATGCATTAAGCCAGCCTTGATTTGGAGGTATCTTCTGCACAATTGTCTTATTGGGACATGCAGGTATGCCTCTTTTAGGTCTAAAGTCACCAGCCAAGCATTCTTGCCCAGCATGGGCAGAAGCTGCTGCAAAGTCAGCATTTTGAATTTTGGAATGTCCAGGTATGTGTTCAAAATCGATAAATCCAGTATTGGCTGCCAGGTCTTGTCCTTTCTGGGTACCAAGAACAGTCTTGAGTAAAAACCTAGTTCTTTTTCCTGTTCTGGTACTGTCTGAATGACCCCCATATCCATGAGGGATGTAACCTGTTTCTGTGCCTCTGCCCATGCAGATCTGGCCAACCATTTGCCATTGGCAGAGTGTAGAAATGAAATCTGTATCCCTGTGATACAATGTTTAGTACCCACTTGTCCCTGGGTTATTAACTGCCAATTTTGAGCAAAAAGTGCTAGATTCCCCCCTATGGGTGCTGCCAAAAGATAAGTGCTTGGTGTAGGCAGAGGGAAGTCATTGGGATTGCTTTCTGTAGGTTTGCGCTTTATCTCCTCCAGATTTGGAGGTGGAAGCGCCCCATTGCTTTGACCTCTATGAATTTTGCGCCTGGTATCTGGAACCCTTAGGGCATCTGGATTTGCCCCTTTGAGCTCTGTCTGACACAGGAAAGGACCAGTTTTTTGTGGGCCAGTGTCTACTGAATCTTGGCGGCTGCACTTGTAAGACGTCTTTAACAGTTTGCATAGACTTAGCTTTATCTTACATTTTCTTTAAAACCTTTTCTGCCTTAATACCAAACAGAGAATCATGCTGTAAAGGTGCATCTAGCAATTTTGCTTTAACATGATCAGGCAAATTCTGTTCCTTTAACCAGGCATGCCTCCTAATCACAGATCCAGTAACTGCGGTCCTGCAGGAGGCCTCCAAGGAATCAAAACCACATTGCAAAGTATGCTTTCCAACTTGTTCAGCTGCATGCACTAATTCCTGCAATTCTTTATTTTCTGCACATTCTGAAATCAACATAATTTTCTGTTTCAGCAATCCCATAACATGTTGTTGGTACTTAAGCATATGAAATTGACAGTTTAAGGCCCTGATTGCCAAGGTTGCAGATGTATAAACCTTTTTTCCCCATCGGTCCAGTCCCCTTGAATCTCTGTCAGAAGGGGTAGGATTTTTTGCTGTTGAGGCCTTAACTCCCTTTGGAACCTGTGAAATAGTTTCAGGATCAGCAGCAGGGTTTCTAAATAAAAATGTATGTGAGTCAGGGACCCTGTAATATCTGTCAGGCTTACTGGGAGCCGGAGGTAAGGAGCCAGGTGTCAAGCTTGACTCCGAAAACACATCATCCATAATGTCTAAAACAGGGGGAATGGCTAAAGGCCTGTGCTGAGGAAGAAGGAAATCCCTGAGCTTCTTTTTTGATTCTGAGAAGTCTTGACTCTCCCAGTGAAAATGCTCTCTCAAAGTATGCAAGGTTTCTCCAAATGAATAATCCTCAGGAGGAGATGCAGATGGAATAGACTCCTCAGCATCAATATCCTCATAGGGAGGCATAGATAATTCCTGATCAGAAGAGGAATCAGAAGAAATAGAAACCTGATCTGAAGATTCATAATCAGTGTCTTGCCTAGGCCTCTTATCAGGAGGGGGATGGGTACCCCTGATCAAAGTAATAAGATCTTTAGCCATTTTGATCATCTATTTTTTAGGCATAGAGGCCTGTGCACGTGGCTCATACGCTGTTTTTAGTTTTAGAAGTTGCTTTTGTCTTTGGTTTTGCAGCTTTCATTGGTTTGATATACAAATGTTGAGGTCTGAATACACCTTCAGAAGCCGGTGCCTGCTCAGCGGCTCCAGACTCATCTGAGGGAGATATATCCATCGATCCAATACCTTGAGTATCTTGAGGCATGCCGGCCTCCAAATGGGTGTCGGTAGAGCCCTGGGACTTGAAGGTAGTGGGTATCAGGGACTGTGAAAGTGCCTCACTGAGTAATGGCGAACTGGCGACTGGCTTAGGAGAAGCTTCATCATCGGTTTTTGAATCTCGACTGCCTTTCTCTGTCCTTTTCTTTGCGTTTTTTATGTACTCCAGTAGTCGGATTACTATCCGACGACATTTCTGGGTAGTTAAATCTGTTTCCAAAATACTTTGATGCAAAAATATACTGACTCTTAATAGTGCGTTGGTTAAATCTAGCACAAAACCGACAGCCAGGCATGTTGTGATCAGGGCCTAGACAAGGAATACAGTATAAATGGAAATCATTATGAGGTATTTGCTTTCCACAAGTAATACAATTATTAACTTTTTCTAACATTGGTAAAAAGCAAGAAAAAAGTTTCCCCAACGAGGTACTTAGCTATAGTGAAGACTTCGGTTCTGAAACTCAAACTCGAATATTTCAGTAGTCAGCTGACCGGCACTTGCAAAATGCTTCTGCTTCGGGCACCGCGTGGCAAGAAAGACTAAAGAAAATGGCGTTGGCTGCATGTTTCATACCCTGACAACCTGACGTCATGGAAAAGAAGACAGCAACCGACGCAGGACCCAAGACTTTGGAATTCAGGCAAACTGAGGGCAACCTGCCCGCAGATTACCCAAATGTAATGACTGCAACAGTAAAACATGAAGAACAACTAAGGCTATTCAAGAGTGGCCTGTGTCACCAAATACATGCAAGTACGCCAAGAGCTTAAATATCTCTAACAAACCAGCCACAATTAAAAAGTTTAAATATATTTAATAATAAATAATAAAAGAACAAGACGATATTCAATAACTCAACACAGTGACAACAGAGTTCAGAATCAGAGGAAATATTTTTAAACAACATTGCAGGACAGTCTCACATAAATACAGAAAACATCTAGACTAATCTTGCTATATTCCTATTTATCTCTAAGAGAAATGACTGTAATCTAGTACTTACTATTAGTAAGGCAAATACAAGTGCTGAATTGATGTTTCTAGATCCAGAGACAAATACAAAATGCACAGACTCACACTCTGAGATAGATATAAATTACTATTAAACATTTCTGCTGGGTTATCTCAGATTGCATTATTCATTGACACCTCTGCTTTCAGTTTCCAGGCTAACAGAAACTTAAAATTTAGCACCACTCTGTCAAAAATACTTATCTCTTAGAAGCTTTTTTATATTTGAAACCTATAATTATTTCTGTTTTCAGAGAATAGGAAAACTTAGAACTCTAGACATTGTCTCTGCTCTGAGCTGAAACAGAGATAACAGAACCATAAACAATTTTCATTTATTTTCTTGAGGTTTTGCAAGTTAACTCTGTATGTTCCAGCTCATACTATTAAAACATACATTTTCACAGGCATATAGTTTATATCCATTTCTGTTCTTTCCCAGTAGGGTACACTCTGGTTACATTCTTTAAGCTTAGTGCCTAACAACAGTTCAACACACACTTCTGAACCAGTAGTTTAATGTACACATAGTTTTCTTACATTTGTAAGACAAGCATACAAATCATATTACTATTCACAAATGACATGGAATTATTTACAAAATTCCAGCTAGCTGGGCTGGCAGCCTTCACACATACTTAGACATCCCCTGATACCAGCTTTAAATTAACTGCTCACTCTGCATTTCTCCAATTACCCTGTCCTCACCCAGCAACTTTCTGCCAAAAATTCCTGTCTTCTTTTTACTAGAACCAGAGTTGTAAATAATCATGTAATAGTATTAAAGCATGAACATTTTTTTTTTATATTCTCAGGAAGCAATATTTACAATAATAAAATAGCCCATTCAGTCATAACAAAAAAAAAACACATATTACAGTGCACACTTCAAAAACAACACTTTTTAGCAAGGCAGATGGTCATTCCTTAGTTCTAGCTGCCAAGCATTTAGAATTAAATTGCAATGCCAAAAATAAAGAACAGTCCCCAAAGCCAAAACTGTTAACATAAACTTTTTATATTAACTGTCAAACATCTAGAAGCTTGACAACATAACAAAAAAAGAGCAATATTGTACTGCAAAGTTATACAAAAATCCAAAAAATATCTATCTGGCAGTGGTTTTCATTCTGATACTCAAATTCTGTACTACAGACATTATACATTTTACATCATCACCTGCAGGACAGATAGCATGTTTTCTTTTTTTTAGTAACAGACTTTTTAGCAGCCAACATTATAAAATCTAAGAAGATTCTTTCAATTATGGTTAATGTGTTTACATTGGTTATACTAATCAAAAATGAAGATGCATTAATCTTTCTTGTCATATGCATTCAGCTATTTCCTGCAAGTCTTTTTTTAGTGGATCTAACATGGCCCATTCCCAAATTATATGACAGCAATCACCTAACATTCCACTACATGTCCAGCAACTTGAGTTTACTGTGGGAAACATTCTACCTAGTCTGGCTAGAGTGCAAATATACTTAGACATTGCCAAAGAAAAGAAAATAAACTAGCAAGTTCTGGTAGCATACCTGAGTGCTAACATTGTTTCACAACCATTTTTAATGAATTATTGATATATCTTGATCTCTTTCTCACCCCATTCTAAACTGGTTGGTCTCACTTTTTTCAGCAAATATATTCATGGGATCACAGATGTATACTAGACCAATGACCACTGGGGCCTTTATAAGCCTAGTTATGCAGCCCAAATGTATTCCATGAATTCTTTTGATTTAGAGGTAATTTTAAGGGGTGTATATTAGTTCGAACCTGATTTAACAGATGCTTCTGTCCATTCACTAGGAGTGAATTTCAGATTTCCCATCATCTGATCAAGATTATGTTTGAAAAGGGTAAGGGAAGGGCTCTGTTTCATGTGATGCCTGTTGTAGAGAGTGAGATACAGATCTGTCCTTCCAACATGTTCTATTTAAGTTGCAAGCACAGTGTAAATCCTTAGATTTAGCCTGGTGAGTGGGACATCAGTGTGCCTGACTATAGAGTCACCTATACAGTGAAGCAAAAATAACAGTGCAGAACTCTGAAGTCAGCCAGCATTGATAAAATATTACAGAATGAACTTGCACCCCACCTAAGTACCATGTTCAATCATAGCCTCACCTCAGGCTTTCTGCATGCTGAATGGCACACAGTGACGGCTATCCCACTCCACAAAGGGGGAGCCACCACGGACCCCGGGAACTACCACCCCATTATCCTGACGAGCCTGGTCTGCAAGGCCATGGAATGTATCATCATGGAACTTATAAACAAAGACATTGGTAATCTCCAAACTCTGGACCCTACCCAGTTCGGGTTTGTAAAAGGCAGATCATGTCTCCTAAACCTGATAGACTTCTTTGAAGCAGTCACCAAAGCCATAGACAAGGGTAAGGTGGTTCACACAGCCTATCTAGATCTTGCCAAGGCTTTTGACACCATCACCCACTCTGGAATTATAGATAAACTCACTAAACTAGGTATAAATCCCTATGTCACAAGATGGGTTGCCAACTGGCTCACTGACAGAACCCATACTGTGAAAGTAGCAGACTCCAAATCCAACTTCAGACCAGTGACAAGTGGAGTAGCACAGGGTTCAGGCCTGGGTCCTCTCCTGCTTGGTATCTACTTCTCTGAAGTACATGCTAACACAGAAGATCTTTGGCTAATGCAGTTCGTAGATGACTGCAAACTAGGAACCATAACTGAAACTCCTAACGATGTGGCCATCCTACAAAAGGGCCTCACTGAGACAGATGCCTGATATCAAAGCCATGGCCTCAAGCTCAATGCCAAAAAGTGCATTTTCATCCCCTTTGGTAAAAACTCTGTACCCATGAGCTACAACATAGGTGGTAGTATACTTAACACCAAAAGTGTGATAAGAGACCTTGGGACACAGGTGGAAAGAAGTCTCTCCTTTGATAATCACATCACCACAATAGTTAGGAAATCCTTCTACGTGGCAAACCTCATCACAACAGGTTACTCATCCAGAAAAAAAGAGGTCATTGTTCCCCTCTACTCATCACTCATTAGACCCATTATAGAGTACAATGCCCCTTTAGGTATGTACCTCAGAAGACATCTACAACAACTGGAAAGGCCGCAGAAATACCTCACAAAGAGGATTACCAGCCTCAAACAGATACCCTATGCAGACTGTCTCAAAAAACTCCAGCTTTACTCTGTCACATATCTCCTACCCAGAGGTGATCTCTGCCTAACATACAAAGCTATGTCAAACCCAGAGCTGTTGGACATGCTCCACTTAAAGAAATCCCAATCCCTCCAAGCTACACGCTCTAGGGACCTAAACCTTGTCACCACAATAAACAGAACATGCCGGAGTGATAGATTCCTGTCCCAGAGATGTCCCATAGTCTGGAATAAACTACCTATCTATATCAAACAAAGCTCCTCATTAGCACTTCTGTTAAGATGTTAGTATATTGGGGGGGGGGTTCTATGAAGAGGTCCTTGACATTGGCCTTAACAACCAAAAAATAGATGCCAAAGAGGAGTGTACCCAGTGCAGATCACTGAGGGGCTCCACTGGTGAATGGTCTCTTTTTGGAGGTGGTCTCTCCAAACCGAACTTCTTGTGATCTGTCTGTCAGCCACCTGGCAATCCAGTGAGTTATATGGGGGGGTTATGCCTAATCCCATGAGTGTGTTTACGATGCCCAAGCAGGATACTGCATACAATGCCTTAGCTAGCTCAAGGTAGGTAGCATGTACCATTCTGCCCTCATCCATTGCCTTGGTGACCTTCTCAAAGAAGTCCACTGAGTTCAATAGGTATGACCTGCCTATGATGATACCAAGCTAGGTTTAATCCAGTGCCTTAAGGTTTCCTAGGTCATTGCTAATCATTTCCATGCTAATCCCTTCCATGCCTTTGCATTTGAGACTAGTCAGGCTAATGGGTCTGTAGTTCCCAGGATATATTGATGGCCTGGCCTTGTCCAGAAGGATGTTGTGGTCTTCCATTCATGTTACATGAAGAATGTGTGGTACTTATGGTTGAATAATGACTCCAGTGGCATGATAGGTTGTATTTCAGGCTATTTAGGAGGCATTCTGGGATATTATTGGGGCCCATCCAAGTTGCATTCTTGGCCTTTATGAGTACATCTAAAACCTGCTCCGTACTGATACTTGGAGTGGCTAGTTATGTTAGATGTTATTTCTTGGGGTGCAGCAGGGGGTAACAGGGGGTAAAGTTAAAGATGAATTTGTCAGACAGAAGATTTGCTACAGCTCCTGGTTCTATGAATGTGATTACATTTACCAGCAGTTTGGCACACAGATGTAACCTGCATTTGAGGTTTCAGACATAGCTAAAGAATGCTTGGGATGATATTGACACCTTTACATTTGCTTTGATTACTCTTCTTAGTTATCTATTCAGTTTACTGAGAGTTTTTACCTTTTTAGGTGTTACACATTTGTTGTACAACCTGATAATACAAAATGCTAATGGCTTTACCCATGTGATTTTGTTAATATATGTCAAATCTTGATGCCACCATAAATCAGTCCCATGCTAACCAAATATTACCTTGTATCAATTATTCCTAGTATAACAATTTCAGAAATCAATTCAAATTTCTTCTGACTTGCCCAGTCTGTACTCCCATTCCTTACCTACACTGTATTAGTTTTCTTTATTACCTCTTTATTCAGTGCCATTTACTTCACAGCTATTGTTTTATCCCTTTTTCTTCTAAAAGAAATATTTTCATTCATTTCAGAAACCCCTTTTTCCATTCCATACTTTAATACTGGGGTTCCTATTACCTGAGTGAACATTTAGGTTAGTGAATACTTAAACATCGATCTGGTAATAGCAAAAGCAAAACACCGTGAATGGCCGATTTAACACAGGGAAAGAATTCCCTTGGCCATTATGTGGATTTTGCCCCTTTCTCCACTTTAGAATGATGTCGGACTTGGCATATTTAGTTAGGGGGTATGTGGGAGGCACAGTCCCTCACATCGGGGAGGTGTGATGGGGAAAGCCCCCCCACTTCATTTTGGTTTAAATTATTATTATTATTTTTTTTTTTGGCGGCTGAGGAAATTCATTCCTTACATTAAATCAGACGTTTGTTGTTTTAATGTTTTGATATTACCAGTTCAACGTTTAGGTATTTGCTAAGCTAAATGTTCGCTCAGGTAATATAGACACTAATACTGAAGCTGATGCCCGTCTAGCTTCATCATCTTTGCATACCGATCCATGTATGAGTTTTAACCTTGCTGACTGTATCCTGTGTACCATATCCAAGTAAATTCTCTTCCATATTTGATTACAACGTCTAACCTTTCATAAAATACCCTACACATTTAGCCTTAATGGTTCCATCTAGTATGTCAGCTAATATTAAGTCGATATGTTATGCGATCAGCTTTTGTACAAATGAGATACTGCACACCTATTCCATCTGACAGATTATATTTTAGCGGATCTACCTGACTACGTCGAAACGGCAAAACAGCGAAAACGACTTCACCGACACCACATAATCGACAGTTCACAAACACGACACCTCATACATACGCATAATCGACAGTTCACAAACACGACACCTCATACATACACATCATAACAACAAACAAAACAAATCCCCTATCCAAAACCCACACACACAACACAAGCACACCAAAATCCTTACAAACCAACAATAACCCATACATACACAACTATCTACAACCCTAACCCAAACCCTTACCCTAAGGTCCGTCACTATCGCACACTCACCTAACCCGCGCCCTAACCCTAACTCACTTAACCCGCCCCTAACCCAAAAACTATCACTACTGCACCCTTACCTAACCCGCACCCTAACCCTAACTCACTTATCCCACCCCTACCCCTACAGGCCGCCAACATCGCGCACTTACCTTACTCGCACCTTCACCTAACCCGTGCCCTAACCCTAACTCACTTATCCCACCCCTATCCCTACACACCGTCAACATCGCACACTTACCTTACTCGCACCCTAACGTCCGTCACTACCGCATACTTACACATCCTTTCCCCATCTCAGTGTTCTCAGCGTCGGTGTCTTCCTTCGTTGGTCTTCTGCCTTGTCAATCTTCTGGCATCGGTGAAGTTGTTTTCTCTGTTTTGCTGTTTCGACGTAGTCAGGTAGATCCATTTTATCCATATAGCTCTTTTCTGCTGTGTGTTATATTTAATTAACTTCCAGACTTCCAAATTTATCTCATTCTTGAAAAATAACACCCATTTTTTTCCTCTGAATTAGATAAGTATAATAAAAGATCATCTGCATATAGAGAAACCTTACATGTTAATAATCCTTGTAACCTGTGTCCACTAGATGGCCTTATGATTGCAAATGGTTTCAAATAAAGAGCAACAAAACTGGCTAGAGTGGACATCCTTGGCTGGAGTGTTGTCCTAAATTAAAAGCCTGAGATACTTATTCCCATCATTATTCTGGTCGCATGTCCTTATGCTGACGGAAGTATGACAAACTGCTCGAGAAAATTCAGATATATTAATAGCTGAAAAATATATCGATAGCTCACCCTGGCAAATGCTTTTTGCAGCATCTAGATTTGCTGCCAATAAACGATGCTTCATTACTGTCTATCTTCTATTAACAATCAAGTTTTTAGCAAATTGTCATGAGAGGGTCTAACAGGTTTGAAGGAAATAGGAGAAGTATTCTGGCACATCTTTTAGCTAAGTGGAAAGTCAAATATTTATATCTGCATTTTGGAATATCATGTTTAAGGATAATTTAAATCAAGGCATATTACTGATAGTGGGCACAGACATGAGAGCATTTAATATCTGGTAGTACACATGAGTGAAATAGTCACACAAAATGTTTGCATATAAATAAAAATAATAAAGGTTATATCGTAGACTAGAATAGTTTTTTGACTTATGAACTAAGCAGTAATCACATTCAAATTTCCCAGTACAAAGTACTTGCACATTGCTGCTGATGCCCAGAGATTTACAGATCAAGAAAAACAATGGCCAAGTCATGTGACCCAGCTGTTCTTCTTTCATTTGATCTCATTCTCACATCATGTAAAACCTGGATCCTGTCATAGTTTTATTCTTCCCTTTTTCTCCACTCTCCTTAGCTAGCCAGGTCTTACCTGTGGATGTGTTCAACCTTCTTAGACTTTTTTGGGACCAATATTGTTTTTCATTGTCATTCAAATCTTCTGAAAATACTCCATTACTTCTTTTGCTGTCTGCTTTATTTCTGTCTAGACTGTATCTTCTCATCCTTGTAGAATTCAATATCCAACCCTTCCTGTAATATAATTTAAAATGCCATGGACTTGTTGACAGCATGCTGTTTACTTGCCATCATGTTCCCTTCCTTCCTGTTCTGTATTGGTCACATGTTCCCTTCCGTCCTGTTCTGTATTGGTCACATGTTCCCTTCCTTCCTGTTCTGTATTGGTCACATGTTCCCTTCCTTCCTGTTCTGTATTGGTCACTTTCACTGGGTTATTCTGGCATTCTCCTTCATCTGCTGATGCATGTCTTTTTTACCACTGTCCTCTCATTCTCTGACATTTACCCTACTGCAATATTGACCATCTGCTGCCAGAAATGCATTTTCTTCTACTCTTTATTGCTACCCCTCAAACAAACTGGTTTACTCTTTGGATAAGGCCATCAACCTGGCATCACAGCAGAGGGGAAGCAAGAACCATTACTGGGAGGACAGAGAAGAGGTCAATGCATACTGAGGGGCAGCATCTGCTCTTCTGGCATGAATATTATAACTTACAGAAAATCACTGAGTGGCACAAATTTAATTGAAGCAAAGCATGCGTGTGCTTACTTCCAGGCATGATTAAATGTTTTCCATGTCCCTTTAAGCATAGTTGGATATGTGTCCATGTGTTCCATTCACAAGCAGTTACTAGAGCATGGTGCATTCCAAGAAATTTCACATGCTTTGCAAGCTAGGTAAGCTGTTCACTAATAAGTATTCAAGCCTACCTCCAAGCTAGCCTATCAGACACTAGAACTAGCATTATCTTACCCCATACCAATTTCCCAGCTACTTTATCAGATTCATTTACCTCAGGAATCTTAACTGGTAACTGCATGGTCTTTCATTTGTGCCTTCTGTTCTCTGACCACTAACTCTCTTCACTAGGGTCATTTTAGCTTGGGATTTTTATTTCTCCTCCTTTTTCCTTTCTGTAAACACACCACTGAGACTATGCATGGCCAGTCTTTCTACTTCCACATTAAAATCAGTACAGGTGAGTTGTCAATACCTCCACATTATGATGAATACAGTACACTGGGCAATAATGCTGGAATTTACAACCTCCACAATGCGGTTTTAAAAGCATGATATGCAGGGCTAGAATTATAAATCTTTTTGGAATATTCTTGTACTGTTTTTATTGGCATTTCCTCCATCTGTATTGCTCACCTTTATCTATATTTTCCCAATAACTGGTCTCTAGTTTGGTACATATGAAAAAAGCACTACCACATATCTCAGCATATTCAGATGTATACCTTTATGCCCCACCCAATGAATGTACTCAGTGCCAGAATGGAAACATGACGGACATCAGTAGTACCACCTTCTTTATTCACTCCATCACCATTTTCAGGACCCTATCAAGGACCATGTCTGGCAGCTCCATCCATTGGTTTTACATTTTGTCACGAACACCTGTTCTCCAGAATCTTCAAATTGTATTTCTGGGCCATTACTTCCAGTTCCAGTTCACAAAGTCTAATGACATTCTGTCACACAACATTGCTGTATTCTACTATGTGCCACCAGCAGTTAGCTTTAGTACCATTGTAACATTTTGTTTGAAGACTTCTATGTTGTCCTTGTGAAAAGGAGATTTGTCTTCTCTTCAGTAGATACTTCTCTAAACATCTCCTCACTACTGTCCCCTTAATGTTTATTTATCTTAGTACTCTGCAAAGAAAGCTTTGATTCTATGTTCCATCTTCACTACGAGTTCACTGCATCTTAAAAACACAAAGTGTGTAATAAAAAGTGTTGCAATTACTTAACATCTTCCCAAACACTCAAAGCATCATGTTTGTGAAATGTTTTCCTTAAACTTAATTACTTGGAAGTTCCTGTGATGAAAGATTTTTCTTTCTCATTGCACCATTATAAGCATGTGTGATTGTCATTATAAACTTCACTTTTGACACTTGCCTTCCTTTAATTTCAAGACGGGCACTGCTACATTATTCATGGGTAAAAAGTAACTGAACCAAAGCTAACGCTTTAAATGGGGTTTCAATGTGCCAGGGAAGTTTTTTTTTACTACTCAAGGCAAGACACACAGGCATATGTTTGCTTAGCATTCTGTGTGCTTTTTTGTTATCTCTATAAAATAATTTACAGAAAACATGTTCTAATAATATTGTACACTTCAATTTGTTGACAGAAAAGAAGCTGAATGGAAAGCAAGGAAAACTGTGTTTTGGAATTTTTAAACTAATAACAGAATAAAAGAATTCAAGGAAACTACAAGAGCATTCCTGAGTAAGATAGCAGACAGCATCATAATGTTCCTACTTGGAAGGTCAAGGACTAAAATATTGTTTGCAAATCCAAAATTAAACATGTATTCCCAGAAGTAAAACAACTGCATATGTTAGAACTATGGTATGCCCAGAAGAAAAGAACTGTAAATATTGATTTCTCTGGCATGGACATGTCTAATTAGCTTAATCATTTTTTCCTCTCAGGTATTACATTTGCTTTAGCTTTTAATCATGTCACTTTTTTGGAAAGGATGTGTAGTTATCTTTGGGTTTGAGGAAGGGCACAACAAATGAAAAGTTTATATTATTGATAAAGATTACAAAAAGATTATAAAATCCTGGTCTGTATCAGAGCACACAAGTGCTACAGCTCAGCTAAGAAAAAAGTCATCAGACTGCATGTATGTCTACAAGTGAATATATTTTATTTTGAATACACACACGTGCACACACACACACACACACACACACACACACACACACACACACACACACACACACACACACACACACACACACACACACACACACACACACACACACACACACACACACACACACACACACACGACGACCTGGAGCTGCCTGTCTAAACATGCAGTTGAAACTGATAAATGGAAGGAGTCACCAATGGAGCACTACAGCACTAAATCAAAAATAGTTTATTAAGGTAAGCGCTTTCTTCAAAATCTACTAGACTTCATCAGAACATTCAAATAACCAAGGTTACATGATTAAATACCCTAACCCTCTTAACCATTGGATAACAATAAAACATCATTTCCTATAAGTTAATTAAATTATTTAAAAAGACATTATCAAAAAACAGCAGGAAACAGCAACAATACTATGAACCCCAACCAATCAAATAAAATACAGCATGGTTAAAAAATATCCTATTAAAATCACAAACAGAAAGCTGATTTTAGTTTCAATACAGAACTAATTGAAGTCTTGTCATTCAGCCCAGGTGGTTCACATGCATTTAGTTTAATCTGCCACTTGAGCTCTAAAAATTCCAAGAAGTCATCATCCAGACCACCCCGTGGACCCAAGTCTACTTGTTCTAATACAAAAAATTTGAAGTAATGTGTCGGATGTACCTTGATGTGCTTATATAAAGCATTAGTGTCTTTGTGGTTCTGAATATCATAGTTGTGTTGGTATATTCTTTGTCTAAGGGCTCTGATTGTCTTCCCCACATAATAACCATCACATACTATACAGATTGCAATGTAAACCACACCCTTAGTATAACAATAATGCTTTTTGCTAGTAATAATTTTACCATAGTTCCTAACTTTGATTGAATCAGTGTCCAATATAAAAGGGCATTGTCCACACCTCCCACATTTAAAAGTTACACCTGGTCCTGATGTTACTTTTTTCCTCTCTACCAGACCTTTCAGTGAAGTGCACATTTTGTATACTACAAGATGTTTTTCCCCCAACCTTTTGTTGATCTTATCGTCTATACAAAACATGGTCCAAAAATCATAAATTATACTTCTAAAATTGAAAACAATCCCTGGTGAAAGGGAGGACACATGCCCTACTAAAACTGTCAGTTTTTACCACCCCAGGGGCTCTAGTCAAACCTCCAGGATTTTCTAAAAGTGTAGTATAAATGCCCCAGCTCTTTTAAGTTTTACTTCTTCAGCTATATCATTGACAAATTTAAAGGGGTAACCTCTTTTCTGCAACATCCCCATAAGGACATCACATTCTCTAATAAAATCATCCTGATCAGAAACCATTCTGGCCAATCTCACATGTTGACCCTTGACAAGGGACTTCTTCTGGTGCAGAGGGTGGCAACTCTCAAAATGTAACAGACAGTTAGAGTAGGTGGGTTTCCTGAAAAGATGTGAGGTAAACTTACCCTTAGAATGGTCTTTCTTGATGGTAACATCCAAATAATTCAAAGTGACAAGGTCCTTGGTCATGGTAAATTTCAAAAGGTTGTAGTATTGTTTATATAAGTAAAGAACCTATTCAGGTCATCCTCACTCCCGTGCCAAAATAGGACCAAATCATCCAGGTACCATCCATATAGTACCCACATGTCCTTAAATTCAGAGTTCACTATATAGAGGTCTTCCCACTAGGCTAATACAATGTTGGCAAATAACAGCACACAACATGTGCCCATTGCCACCCCCTGCACCTGCTTAAATAAATGTCCTTCAAAGGTGATGAAATTGTTGTCCAGGACCATCTCCATACAGGACCTGATTGTAAGGATAGTGTCATGGTTCAATGAACCATTCAAACATAAATAGTCATAGAACCATTCTAGTCCAATATCATGAGGCATTACATAAAAGAGGTCACGAATGTTAATGGTGACCAAAATCAAGTCCTCATGGTACATTTCATTCTTAATTTTAGAAAGAAAGTCCCAGGAATCCTTAATCACCAGGTCTCTATTATCCAGGGTATGTTTAACTGTACTGTCAATGTACTTGGCCAGACTGAAGGTTTTAGATGCTTTTGCATCAACAATCGGTCGTAAGGGGGGATCGGAAATACTCTTATGGACTTTGGGGATTTCGAATATAGTAGGGCTCTTAGGATGTTTTGTCTATAAAAATCTTGAAGTTTCCAAAGTAATTTCTTCATTCAATAATAGTTGTTCAATATCTAAATCAATACATCTATAAGCTATATTCAGTTCATTTTTGGAAACCTCTGTATAGGTGCCACTATACATTAAATCAGTCATTTTACTTTTGTAATCACATATGTCCATGATAACAATTTCTCCCCCCTTATCTGGTTTCATGACCCTAATTTCATCATTGTCTAAAATATCACGGAGCAATGAACTTTCTTGACTTGTTAAATTGCTAGCCCCATCTTTGTCAAAGAAATGTTTATTATTAGAAACTACTTTCCTAAATTCTTTTTCACAGAGGGTCTCATACAATTGTACTATCTGGTGCGTGGGGGGAATGAAAGTACTTGCTCTATTTAATCGGCCTAGATTACCCTGCAAATTAAAGGCCCCATCCCCCAACTGTGAGAAAAAAAGAGCCAAATTCAACTTCCTGGTGAATAATTTTAACTCCAAAATAGTGTTAAATAAATCACTTCCAGTTGTTGGCAAAAAGTTAAGCCTTTTAGAGAACAGTTCTGCCCAATCAGCACTCACAGTTGTCCAACTGTAATTATAAATGCTGAAATCATGGTCAAAATTTTTTACAATATTACATACATTCATCCCAGTCCCTTCATGTCCATCATTGGTCACCCCCAATGTTGTTGTTGTTGTCTCTCCCTTCTCCATTGATTCCAATAATACACTTGTCCATAGCCTCCATTCCCTTGCCCCCCCCTCCGATTCATTAATCGCTGGGATCTCCTCAGAGGAGGTGGTTCTAAAGGGGCATTATCACCCTCAGAATCAACTACATCATCCTCTTCATTAATTCCATTCACTTCCTCAAATCTCTCGGACCACCTAGCTTGTTGGCCCTGGGCTGGGTCAGGGTATGCCCTTTCCCCCATCATAATCAGTTTTATCCCTAATAAGTTTTCTTTCTTTTCTTTTTTTGCAAGTTCATCAGTTCATTGTCAACACTTTTGAATAAATTATTAAATTCAACCAGTCTTTGTTCAAATAATAGGTCACGCTTAATTAACACACATATACACACACACACACACACACACACACACACACACACACACACACACACACACACACACACACACACACACACACACACACACACACACACACACACACACACACACACACACACACACACACACACACACATGACCTGGAACTGCCTGTCTAAACATGCAGTTGACAATGACTTCACAGAAAGATGCAGTTTATCTTTCTTCGCGACTCAGTATAACTCTTTTGACTTTTTATGAGATATTTGCTGTATTCTATTGAAGCTGTTTTTGCTTTAATTAGAATTTTCTAAGCTGAATCTCTGTGGCTAAATTAGCCCTGTCAACAATGTATCACAAATAAATGAATGTCTTTAGAAATAAAACAATGGCTTTTTTATTGCAGGCCACCCAGTTTATAGTTCTCCCTTAGAATTATGTGGCTATGTAAAGGTATCACCATCATATAAATCCAGAGTATGCTCACCAGATGGGGCATGGAAAGATAATATGTTTTGCTAGCTGCTTAATTTAAATAGAAGAGATGTTGGGTAAAGAAAGTGCAATACTGTCTATTACAAGGGATAAATACTTCTGATACTTCAACAGTCCTCCTAGTTTGTTATATGACTAATAAGTCTTTAAGTTTTGGCACCTTTCCAGAAATCTATAAAATGAACCATATTTGCCAGAATAAAAAAACATTGAAAGTGTTGAGTTAATCAGACCTATTTCAATCCTTTCACCATGAGCTGAAGTGTTGGAAGAAGCTGTTTTTTTTTTTTTTTCAAGTAGTAAAAAAAAATCCCTTTGGCTTCTTAATACTCAATAACCTGTGTTTTTTAGAAGGCATAGCACTTGTACATTTCTTTTGTCCCATATAGATTCTTTATTTAGCGACATCAGCAAATGTGAGTTACTAGTGTCATCTTTTTAAACACTGCAAATGAGTTTGGTTCTGTCAACCATGAAAAGCTATTGGTAAACTGATTTTGCATGATCTCGGAGATGAACTAAAATGGCTCTCACTCTGAGGGTGACCACTGATCATTCTAAATCCCTTCCCCTTCCAATGACAAGAAGAGTTCCCCAGGGTTTGTTATTGTGACTACTATCCTTTGTATTATCTCTAAAAATCGCAAGTCATTACTTTAAGATCTATAAGATTCTCTCTCTCTCTCTCTGCAGAAACTTTTATCATTTGGACCTCACACAATGTAGTCAAAGCATTAATCGTACCTCATGCATTAGGCCACTAAAGGTCTGCATTAGACTGGACATTCTGGGTTTCGGTGTGATATGAGTACTACATTAATGGTTCTTGGCGTGCACAAACTACTGTCTGTCAGTATAATAATTTCATCATCACTGATGTAGACAGTATGACCCTACAATCTGAAATGACATCTAGGTATCAACATTTATGCTTCAAACCAAACATATTCTTATTTATTCATACTAACATATTCTTTTGACATTAAGTTATAGCTAAGATTCATAAGTTGCACCACAGACTGCAGCTTGAAACAGAATTACTAAGAAACCAAAAAAACTGTTCCAACTAGAGACAGAAGGCTCACAGTATGTAATAAATAATTTATTGTTAAGTGCTTTTAACCATCAATAACAGACAAGGCTTCATCTGAACAAATGGTTCCCCATCAAGACCACTTAAGTATGTCTTATTAACATATGTAATCACAATGCAGCTGTTGCATGGAAAAAAAATCATAGTAATACAAGGTTACACAAAACCAAAGCAAACTTTCACTGAATGTCCTTTGTGTGACACAAAGAAGGCAGAACAACAGTAGAATCTAAGGATCTTAATTCCATTTTGGAGTAAGTGCAACTTCTATAATTTCATAACCTGAAGATAAGACCCTAAACATACTGCAGAGTGGCAAAACAAAATTTTGACATTTGTAAGTAGGTCTCACAGACTTTAACATTACTTCAGCATTACAGCTACAGTTTCATGGATTCCAGCGATACTGAAAACTCAATACTCTAGAAATTGATCATTTCTGATTATTGTAGATTCTAACAAATTGCTAATAAAACACCTTTTCAAGACTACTGAGATCTAGTGTTATATACTCTTTTGACCCATAAATTAATTTTTCATACACCAGTAGTGTCAAAAATTATAAACTTAATAACAGAAATATTGCTTCTTGAACTATCACAACTGAAATGTGCATCACAAAAAATGCGAGTATTCAAATTTTCATCACAAAGTATTACGCTAAATTTAAACAGATTTTAAAGGGAAACTCCATCCAGCTGTATCCCCAGCATGTAAATTCTTCTCCACAGCCCAGGGGTGTGGGACCCACAACATATGTCGCAATACATTTTTTTCAATGTAAACAGAACAGTTTTCTGAAATCTGTCTGAGAAATAATCTCATTGACATTTCTGTGATAAATTAATACAAAATGCCCATGCATTATGCTATATGTGTGTCTGAATGGGTCTACCTGATAATATCAAAATCCCACATGATCAAAGACAAGAACATCAAGACAAAAACAGCAAATCTTCAGATCATCAACTCTTCATAACACTGAGAATTTTACCCAGGGAACATAACTGGTCGACCAACAACCACAGCAAACCACAGGAAATCAATTAAAACCCACAGAAGTGGGGGGCTACATCCCCACCTCCAATGTGAGGGGCTGCACCCCCACACCCACCTAACAAATTATACCAACTAAAAAATCACACTAAAGTGGAGAAAAAGGCAAATATACTGTCTGACTGGTTACTTTTCCTGGGTAAATTCTTGGTACTACGCCGAGTCGATGAACTGAAGATCTGGTGTTTTCATCTCGATGTTCTCCTCTCATGTGGGATTTCAATATTATCAGGTAGACCCGTCTGAAGAACCAGGAAAACATCAGTGGAGACCCCTTGTTGTATTAAGCCAAAAGAAATGGGTTAACTTGGATGTACACTCTCAAATCCCATGAATACATTTAACAATACTGCATCAAAACAGCATTTGTCCAGTTAAGTAAAGACAAAGTCTGACGGTCATTACCAGTGCCGAGTAATTTCTATGCCTGAACCAGAAGCCATGCTGGTAATGTCAGACAGTGGAATGTTGTTCATGAAAACAAGATACTGAGCTGTACATAATTGTTTTCATCTACACTTTACAATCTAACTTATCAAACTAGTTGTAGGTTTGCAGTTGCTGTGGCCTTCTCCATATTCCCTACTAAAGAGTAAATATCTGCAATCCCTATTTAGAGCAATAGCAAGAAAACCTTAGTTTTAAAATAACTTTTACTGACAAGGATTTTAACTGCTATGGCTATGTGATATACTGATAGGGAAATTAAGTTTGGTGTTATACCACTAGCAGATAGTAACTGGCCTGTTCTTGCAATGCACAATAAATTTCCTAAAAACGTCTCACTGAATGGCATGTGGGAGAAGTTAGGAAGGTGTAGGTCCTTTAGATGTTTTTTTTTAACTGCCAATCTTCATTCTGCCAGTATTTCAGCTCTCTTTAAGGAAATGATTATCTCACTACTAAAAGAATATAACTGATCAGACACAAACATCACAACTTTTACTGCTCTTTTTTTGGCGCAGTCTTCTCTATATATGGTACAGCAGCATATATTAATTTCATGATGGGCTTTAAGTATATTTCAGTCTCCACTACATTTATGGGCTTAAAGATGGAATTCCAAAACTGGAAGCTTGGAATCCTGTTTTTATGCCTCTGCTGTTAAGTCAAATAAAGCAGATATTTTCCAGTTAACCATATTGTGTCAAGTAAAGAAGTAAGCTGACAAATGGCTGTCAGGAATACACATTTCACTGTACAGTTAATATTTGCTAATACTTCTGTCATTTTTGCATGCATTACCTTTTTTTGTCAAATGCACAGATATCTTCCTGTGGCATAAAGTCGACAGGAACAAAGTTCAATAGGGTAAGAATTAGAATTATGCCTTGAGTAGTGCTTGAGGAGTAGCCTACTACACTATCTTTCAACAATGACCGGTGGCACAATCTATACCCTATTCTTAAGATAACATTTAGGAAAAAAAATAAGTAGCCCTGCATGAAGACCTGGCTATTTGCTGTAGATGGTTGCAACATGCTTGTTAGGAGGTGAGACTACAAAAGTACTAATGATGGTTAATGGATTAATTACTGTGCAAGTTGTAGATGTTCTTTTTTGTTTGTTGGATAAGTAGACTGTATCTAGTTATGAGAGTACATAAAGCTAACACAGGGCCTTTAAGGCATGAGTTCATAATGGATGGGGTACGTAATGCCTAGTTCTGTTGGACCTATATTGAATCATTGATGTTATATTGTGGATTTAATACATTGCACGTAAAACTATCAGACTTTTAATGTTAGAGAATTGTGAACATAACAAATGCTTTTATGGGGGAAAGCCACTGCACCCCCACAGTTCACCAACTGTAAATATACGAAAGATAAGATCATACAACAGTGGAGAAGGACAAATTCCTTTATCTCACTGGCATCCAATCTCAGCAAAATGACTGTCTGTACCATTCATTACAACTGCACATTTCTATGTTCAAGCAGAATGCACCATCAACTGGAGTGTTTCAATGAAACATGCATCACATAAAGTTACTCAGTCAAAGTGCATGACTCCTGTTTAGTCTGTATAGAGCTTCTCAATTAGGACTCTCAAACAGACAGGATAGGTATGTACCTTGTAGTAAGGAGGGCAACAAACTACATGGTGGTAAGAGACTGTGACAAGACTGAAAACCATAGATGCAGGAGGAAAAGGAAGTACCTGCAGATCCCAGATGTAGGCAATAAAGACAGATGAAATGAAAAGGCTGCTCCTTGAGAATGAGAGGCAGATAGCAAGGAAAGAGGAGAAAAAATATTTGCAACTCACTCAGGATGGCTGAAGACATAACATAACGTAGTAGGAGGTTATGTGCATGCACACACATATGTGTGCTGTTGGGGTGTGGGTTCATGCTGGAAAGTCTTGACAGAATTATCTGCACTCTCACTGATTTCAAAACTTTGTTTCAAAACCAGCTTGAACTTGAGAAATAAATTATAAGACCCAAGGCCTGCAACAACTTCAAGCAGTGTTTGAATCCCTGCTGATGATCTGAAACAAAAGATGCAAGAAACATAATCTAATCCCTTTTTGTGTCTGAAGTATAGTTGCTTAAACTGGTAGCTGCTTTCTGTATTACCTGCTCCTGTTGCATTTTGTTTTCTGTTCTGAGAAATCTGTTTGGCCTGGTGATTGTGTTCTGTGTGGCAGATAGGCACTTAAATTACCTAGGATTCACATTTAACTTGTTTTTCCATGGGTTATTTTTTTTCCTGAGTGATACTTAAATACAAAGAGTATATCTGTGGGCTTATCTTTTCTGACAAGAGTCAAAAGTTGGCAAAAACTACAAGCAGTATTTGACTCCCTGTTGGTGATATGAAGCAAAGAAGTAAGGAAAGTAATCTAATCTATTTTTGTGTCTGAAGTGTATTTGCTTAAATTGATAGAGTTGCTTTTTCTATTACCTGTTCCTGCTGCATTTCGTTTTCTTTTCTGAGAAATGTGTTTGGCATAGAAATTTTGTTCAATGTGTCAAACAGACACTAAATTAACAAGGCATCACTATGCAAGACTACATCTGTGGCCTTGACTTCTCTTCTCTGAGAAGACTCAAGGCCTGCAATGACTACAAAAAGTGTTTCACTGCCTGCTGGGAAATACCTCACACACCTGCCTGCCAATAGTGTAAATTGAGCTTTGAAAGCTCCTACCATCCTACATTACTATTTATATCTTGAACTATTTATTGATTTTCCTGTGCTTATTTTGAAAAAGAAGTTACTGAACCATCACTAACACTTTAAATGGGGTTTCAATGTGCCAGGGAAGTTTATTTTTTCACTACTCAAGACAAGACACATAGACATATGTCTCTCATTGTCCTTTCTGCTGGTTTATTTCTTTGGGATTCATTATCTAGCTAGTTTTTGGATAAAATAGTGTATTTTCGTACTTCAGCAAGCTCTTTTCTGTGTTTTTCCATTAAGAAGACATTATTTTTCCATTAAGAAGACAGGATTTTCTACCCAGTGACAATAGGTGGTAGCCTGGTCTATCCCAATTGGAAAACATACTAGAGAACCCTGATTGTAGTTTTTTTGATCATAGGACTTGTAATTATGTAAGTGTTCTGACTTACATAATAGAACTGAAATTTTTCCATTTAGTGCCAGTAGGTGGCAGCCTGTTTGTAGCTCAACTAATAAAGGACTTATAACGGATATGCTTTTTCCCAGTTTGTTTGCAGCCAGTTTCATGTATATGGGCATCCTGAGACAATGTAGCAATTGTCTCAGATTCTTTAATCCATAAAGAAACAGAAACAGTATGTGAGAGATGTACATATTCTTTGTCACTGCAGGCAAAACTCTGGCATGCAGGCAATGATATTAACCAAGTTGTCACAAACACACACACTATACCCACCACACTCACACATACTATGCATATGCTGAGGTACTTAAATGCAATCTTCCCAAAATTCAAAGATATTCCAGAAACTCCACTTATACAAATTTTCATCAGCAAACCCAAAAGTACTCTATGAAAACAACACACAACACTATACATGCGGCCATACCAAGTGGAGCCTCATCTACTAACCTCATAAAGCAAGCCAACACACCAACACACTACCCAGTACTCTAGTCATAGGAGATTCCATTATGTGATATACTGATGCCCCTCACATCAAGCTGAACAAGGAGAAAATACAGTCAGTTGCCTATCAGCAGCCAGGACCTGACAAGTTACACATGCTCTCAGGTCATTGCATCACAGTTACCAGTATGACCCATAGACCAAGTAGGTGTAAATGAAATGAGATAAACCTGCCTAGACACAAGAAGAGAGACATTATGGAGCTCTCAGGTTATGTGTCTCAGGCTGGTATGTACCTATGACTGAGCAACATTATATCCTCACCAAGGATGATGCTGCATTATGAACAAAGGATGGCTTACTTTCTGATGTTATTCTATAGACATACAATATCTGTCAGCATGGCAGGATATGGTCAACAGACCATTTTGCTTTGCCAGGAATAGTCTGCACCTGTCCACTCTAACCTTGTCCTCCTACATGCTTTTTAGTCAATGACAAATTGACAAACCTTCTGATATGGCAAACTCTATCCATAGCAAACTAAAGGCATTACTGCTCAATCCCAAGAATCTAAACAAGAAGCTCCACTCCTAAGTTCTCCTCACCTTGGAGAATACAGACATCTGTGCAGTCACCAAGACATAGTTTAATACTCTGGAGAGTATCCTGGTGGTACAATGCTTCAGTACCTTCTACACATTTAGACCAGCAACTGCACAGGCAGGTGGAGGTGTCTATAAATAACAAGCATATATCAAGGTTGGTTAAACAAGATGATGCAATGAAGTTTCTCCAGGTGCAAAGTCCCATATTATATCCTAGCAAGTATAAGGTCACCCTCCACAACCCCAGGAAACCCATAGCTCATACTCAGACTTGCTAAAGATACTCTTTATTGAACCAAATACCATACTCATGGATGATTTCAATTACTTTACCATAAACTGGAAATCCTACACAACCACAAATTTGAAGGCATAGAGATTCCTTGACTTTGTTAACACAAACACCATGGACCAGGTAGTGCATACACCCACTAGAGGCGCAAACATACCGGATCTGGTACCCACAGATATGGGAGAATGCTGTACTCCTACATTGTTGCGTCCTGTCAGATGAGGCCAGATAAAAAAGCTATCTTCTTAGAGATAAAAATCAATTCTACAACCCCAGTAAACCTTGTACCAGTTATGTGCTATTCCAAGGTAAATTACCTCTTATTAAGTGATAACCTGGAAAAATTCAAGCCCCTCCAAACTCAGATAACATAAAAATGTATACAGAGCTACTCAGAGAAACTCTGCATAACCATGTCAATAGTTACATGCTACCCTGGTGGAATCAAATATTAAACATGTTGTCCATCAAAAATAAAAAGTCAGAGCTAAACTTATGAAGTGCAATACATAATAAGTTAAAACTCTCTCATCAGGCTGAATAGATAACTAAGAGGGCAAATTATAAAAACAAAGTTAGTTTTGAGACTAAGATAGCTTCCCAGGCAACCAAAAGTCCTTCTTTAGCTATATTCAAAACCTTAAAGGCAACGCACAGTAGTTTGCTAAACTGGTCAGAAAAAAATTGCAAATCTACTGGCGAACAAATTAATCTCCATCTTCACCCCCCACTCCCCGCCCCCAAGGAAATGCCATCAAACATAACCTAGCCAAGTATAAGTTCACACAGGTGCTAAATACACTCTCTGTGGAAAAAAACACAGCCATGATAGGCCCTGATAATATCCTGGGTATGCCTCCTAAACTATCTGAAATATGACTTATTAGAGCCACTGGAGACACTTTTCAACCATATCCTCTGAACGGGCTTTGTGCCATGCATATGGAGGACTGCAACAGTTATCAGTCTGCACAGCAGCAGACCATTAATGGATACTGGTAACTATATAAATGCTATTCTGACTAGGAATGACTTAGGAATGGAGATAATTTCCTCTAAGAGCCTGTCGCCAGTGGAGTCCCTCATGGTTCCATGTTGGGTCTTTTCCTCTTTGGCATCTACTTCTCTGAAGACAAGCTAATGTGTCAAGGGCCTCTGGCTGATCAAGTCTGCAAATAACTGCAGACTAGGAGCATTCACTGAATACTCTCAAAACGCAAACACCTTGCAGTAATGTCTAACACAGGCAAATGACAAGGAATGCATCCACCTCTGATATCATACTGACAACACACCCCAAGAGCTGGCCCATTAGTCAGGGACTTGGGACACACATAGACAGTAATCTAGCCTTTGACCATCATTCTATGTTGTGCAGCTTATAAACAAAAGTATGGCATCTAGATCCAAGGAAGTCATTCTTACACTAAATTTGGCATTCATCAGAGCTGTCATTGAGTACAATGCCCCATCTGGTATGTACCTAAATAAACACATCCAAGAACTGGAACGTCCACAGAGGTTCCCTATTAAAAGAATACAGGGCATAAGTAACATGTCTTATGCAGACCACCTCAGGGATAGGCCCTTGAGGTGGTATGCATAAATAACATGTCTTATGCAGACCACCTCAAGGCACTATCGCTTCTCCCACAGACTGCTGAGGGGAGATCTATACTTGGCATACAAGATATTTTCAGACCACGTCCTGATTTATTTTTATCATTTATTATTTTACATTTGTTTACTGGGAAAGTCTGACTGGACACAGGTCCATTTTCAGCAGAGGCCTGGGGAGAAAAGCTTCACATTACAATACAATACATGAGAGTAAAAAGAAGTAGAACATACATACATATGGCATGTATACACATCAGGACAACATGCTGGTGATTAACAAACATACATATAGCACACAACAGGCCATCATGCTAGCGATTAACATTTCTTACAATAGGCAATCAGAGATACATTTTTTTTTTTTTGCAGTCTTAAGTTTTGTAAGGTAAATGTATATTGGTTTGGAAGCTTTCAGGGGAGAAACTGTTTATACATAACTATTTTATTTAGATCAGTTTGGTGGAGATTGGTCAAGATGGGAGAGGCATAGAGGAGGGTGGATAGAAGATGAGTCCTTGCGATGGTTACTTTGGTGCATTTTGTCATAAACTGTTTGTTCCTGTAGAGGAGACCAAGTTTTTTATGCTCCAGCTGCCACCCCACATAACTCACACTGCAAATTTTCTTTTTCTCCCCTTTTTCATTAACATTGCTCCTTCTAACTTCTCCTCAAACTCATAAACTGTTTGTTATTTACTTGCAAACTAGATATTATTCTAGTCTACACCTCTTACTTAAACTTTCTATATATTAATGTTCCTGTATTTATCTTGTAATCATTCCTTAAAATTCTGCACTACCTGTTCATTTATCTAAAACCTATACTGTTTGCAATGTTTGTTCTTGTCTAATCTAATTGTATATTTTCAATTTATTGTATATTTTCAATCTATGTCATATTGTTATATTAATTGTCTTTGGTCTGCCCTATATTATAACACATGTAAACTTATTATCTACATCATTTTGTAACCTTGATTGTTTATGGAGCTTTTCTCCCCAGGACTCCATTGAAAATGGGTTCACTTTGGCCCAATGGACTATCCTGGTAAACCAACTGCAAATAAATAAAATAAATAAATAAAACTTTCTTAATGGTTTGTGCTATGTGGATGTCAAACCTCAGGTTATTGTCTATTTCTACGCCTAGCAGTTTAGTGTGTGTGGTACAACTGATATGAATGTTTTCTTTGGAGCTAATGGTGAAATTATTATTTAGGAGAGGAGCTCTGCCAGGACTGAAAATAATTTGTTTTTTTGGGATTAAGAAGAAGTTTGATGTCAGTGAACTAAGTTTCGGCTAGGGTGAAGTTATTTTGGGTAAGGGTTTGCAGTTCACTAAGGGTAGGGTCAACACATATGAGGGTGGTGTCATCTGCATATTGTACTATTGAGGCAGTGGGAGAGGATGAAGAGATCTGATTTGTAAATAGAGAGAACAGCAATGGGCCAAGGATGGATCTTTGAGGGTCTCCTGTGGTTACTGGTAACAGGGGGGAAAATTGGTCCTGCCATAGGACTGCTTGTTGATGGGCAGATAAGTAGCTGTCGAACCATGATATAGAGGAAGGACTTATATTTAGGGTGGATAGGGTATCAAGAAGCAGACTGTGGTTTACCATGTCAAAGGCTTTTGATAGGTCTAAGAATATGGAAGAAACAAATAGACCCTTGTTTCTGTGGTGGTTAACTATGTTGGTGAATGATAGTAGTGTTGTCTTGGTGCTATGGGAAGGTGTAAAGCCATGCTGAGATATGGAGAGTAGGTTGTTATTCTGGAGGTACTGTAGTAGTTGAGTATGAACAACTCTTTCTAATATTTTGGATAAAGGTGATAGGATTGCTATTGGGCGATAGTTGGTGAGCTCTAAGGAGTTGCCTCCTTTATGCAGTGGAACTATATATGATGTTTTCCATGAGGTGGGGACTTTGCATTCTTAGAGAAATCTGTTTATGAGAACAGAGACAGGATAGGCTATAACTTCAGCTGAGATCCGAAGGAAGTCTGCTGGCAGCTTATCAGCTAATAGAATGGTTGGTTTAAGTTTACCAAGGAGTTTATATATTGATTTGGTGGATACAGAGTGGAGGTGAAAACTGGGGCTATTGTTTTGTATATTGGGGTGGGTTGGGGTAGTTATTGGTGTGGGGCTGCTAGTACTATTTTGGGCATTGGCAAGGGTCTGGACTGTTTCAGTAAAGAATTTGTTAAACTGAGTAGGAATGTTTTCATGGTTATTTTAAAGCACAGGGGTTAAAGTTGTGGACTTTTCTGGATGCAGTATACCATTTTTTGAGGCCCAGAATTTTTATGGGTTGTGAGCATATTTTTCTTGCATGCTTGTATAGTAACTGGATTTGTCTAGTTTGATTTGTTTTTTTGGCTTTGTTATGGAGCTATACATAGTTTTGTCTCAAAGTAGTGGTTTTGTTTTTCTGATACTGAATCCAGGCCTTGTCCTTTTCTGTCATCATAGTTTTAGTATCTTTTCTTAGCCATGTGGCATAGTTAGTTTTTATTCTAATGGTTCTAGAGGGTGCATGATGGTTTAAGATTTTTATGAAGGTTGTGTTAAATTACTCGATGGCATCATCTAGAGGTAGATGTTTTAGGGGGGTCCAGTTACAAAATTTTAGAGCATTGATGAGATCAGTAGCTATAAAGATTTTTTTGTTTCTACCTACTCTGAGGATAGGTTGGTTGATGGTTTGGGATCTGTTCCTAATTAGGTAGGTTGGATGATGGTCACTTAGGGTATATGGAAGACAACCAGATTGCTGTGCAAGAACGGGGTCAGATACCAGGATCCAGTCTAAGATGGACTGGCATTTGGAAGATTTGTCAATTGGAGTGGGGGTGGTTATAATTTGGGTAAACCTATGGAGGTTTATGAAGGCAGAGGGGTTATGGCTGGAGCAGTGAAGCCAGTCAATATAGAAGTCTCCTAATAGTATGGTTTCATGTGGAAGGGAGTTGGAGGTCCAATTAAGCAGGCTTTCCATTACGGTGGTGTTATTGCCTGGTGGTATATAGCCACCTGCAATAATTACATGTTTGTTGGAACTTATTTTTAATTTGGCAATGATTAGTTCTACATCTTTGAATTCATGGGTATTGTAATCTAGTTGTTCTAAGGCAAGATGATTTTTGAATAATATTGCAACACCTCCACGCTTTTTCTCTGATCTGTCTCTTCGGATAATGTTGTAACCCGGGGCAGTAATCTCATTTATGTGATGTTGTGGTTTGAGCCATGTTTCAGTTAACACAGCATTATCTGGTTTGTATAGAGCTAGTAGGGCATGAAGGTCATGAATTTTGTTAAGTATACTTCTTACATTAATGTTTAAGAAGAGGAGAGCTGAGGTAGGTCTGTGGTGTAGGGGATTTAGGTGATTTAAGTTTGGGCTGATTGATGTTTTGGGTCCTGGATTGGGATTTATATCACCACCGCAAGTGAGTTTATGGAGTAGGTGTAGACAGAGTTTGGTCAATTTGTGAATTCTTTTAGTTTGTCTTTGAGAAGAGAGGGAGTTAGTTTTGATTTTCAGTTTAATGCACGAGTAAGAGAAGGGTAGGGGGGAGGTAAAGTCACATGGCGATATAGGGAAGTTTTTTAGTTTGGTGGTGTTGGCTGTGGAATCAGTTTGCCAAGGGGATGGGTGTGGTTATGAAGCTGAGTGTGGTAGGAGGACAGGATGTAACGTAGGAGTAGGTGAGGATTTTTAATGGGTAGAATGATGTTTTTAGTAGTTGTGTTGGATATGTGTAACCCATGTTATCTAGTTTCAGAAAGAATGTGTTACATGCAAGGGTACTATCTATGAATGAGTGAGATTGGTGTTGTATTAATGGTGCAGTATTAGGTGCATGTGGGAGTTTGTTGTTAAGAGGGGTAAGAGGTTTGAAGTGATAGGTGGATGAGAGTGTAAAACTTGCTAATGGGAGTTGTCTGTAGCTACAAGTTGAAGTGATGTTAAGGACTTAGGAGCTATATAAGCATCAGGTAATGCTGGGTATACGGCTACAGAAAAGTGATGGAGAATATGGCCTGTGCAAGAGCTATCATTTTATGTGTTAGGGACCTGCAGTATGGCCAAGAAGTATTGGTCAGGTAATTGGTATCCTCTAGTTAAGAGAGGGTAGCAGACATAGTGAATTAGTAAATACTAGGGAAATATTTCCTACTTTATCTGTAATGATGTTCTTGACTATGGATAAGGTAAATGGGAATTATACATTGTCAATTTATTTACACTATGTTCAGATATGCGTACTTACTGCAGTTAAAAATATTAATTATAGGTAATCGTTAATGGTTATAGGGTGGTGTGTATAGAGAGGTGTTGGAGGAGGTGGGGATTCTATGTTGGAAGCAGGAAGTAGGCTAGAGTGTTTGTGAGGAATAGGAAGGGAATGAGTGTTTGGGTAGGAGGAAACAGATGGTTAGGTATAAAGGAAATTATATGGGGGTGGGTGGGAATGGGGGTGGGAGATGAGGGAAGTGAGCTGATGGACCTACTACGTGTCTGCAAAACAAACAGCACTAGAATTATCTGTTATAAAGACTTAAACCTTTCCTGTGATATAAATAGGATCTGTTATAGAGGGACAGGCACATATCCCAGACTACCTTTTTTCTGGAACAGGCCCACCATCCATGTGAAGTACAGTTCCTCCCTAACTCAATTCAAGTGTAACTCAATTCCACATTCTCCACTATTTAATATCCAAGCTTTAACACATCATACTCCATCTCTCCCATACCCTTTCATCCCTCATCTGTTCTAGTGACATCCACCCTAACCCTGGGCCCTCTACTACTTTCTTATCCTCACAGGCTAACTCCCCTAATTGTCCTAAAACTCTTCACATAACTACTCTAAATTTTCAAAGTATCCATAATTATACCTCTGAGTTCTATGCTTTGCTCTCCCAAAACAAAACCAATGTCCTAGCTGCTACAGAAACCTGGTTAGAACCCACTGTACAGTACTCTGAGTTTCTATCCCACACTTCCAAAAAGCTGAGAATTTGATCGCCTTTCTGGAAATCAAGTTCTCTAAAAAACTTTGTATTATTGTCTTATACATCCCCCCTGGAAACAATATTCCAGTTTTAGAATATATCCTTTCTTGGATCTCTTAAACTATAAAAAATTAAACAACAATCCTTGATGACATGAATATTGATTGGCTACTACTTCCTGCAAAAATACACCTTCCAGCATAAATTTCATGACACCCAACTAATCTCTACCACTACTAGGTACACAATAAAAAACAATGAAGGTTCCATCTTACAGTGGAGTCTTGTCTCAGACCCCTCCAAGTATGTAACTTCCGGCACCATGTCCAAATCCATTAGTGACCACCTTCCTGCCTATGTTATCTGAGCCTGTTCATCCTTCCCTAAAGATCACATTATCAAACTTGTCTGAAATCTTTGACAATTTAACCCCCACACATTTTATAGCTTACTTTGTTTGTGTCTTTCAGCTTTTCCCAGTTAGGGGTCGCCACAGCAGAACTCTGGTCTGCTAATGATTGGCAGTTGACTTTTACGTACCGGCTTGCCAGGCCTGATGCACAACTTTCAATGAAATTATGCCCATTCACGCATGTCTCCATGCAGAAGGTGCTCTAGCTGAGAATCGAACCAGACAACGTCTTACTGTGAGGCGACAACGCTACCGCAGCACCACCACCGCACATTTTATAGCTTACTAAATTTCATTCACTGGAATCGTCTTAAAACCCTTCCATTGGATGACGCTCTGCTCTTCTTTAATAATTTCTTTCTAAAAATCTTGGATATCTTAGCCCCTACTAAAACTAATAGAGTTAAAACCAATCATGCCCTACAGCTAACAAAAGCTACCAAAGAAATCATGACTAAGAGAGACAAAGCTTGGAAACTCTGGCTTAAATCAAATAATCCTTCCAACCTCATTCATTATAAACAGGTCCAATACTAAGCTAAAAAACTCATCTTTATAGACAAACAGCAGTACTTCTGGAGCCAGCAAACAAATAGGAAAAATAACCCCAAAATGTTCTGGTCTTCTATCAATAATCTCCTAAATCCTGCCACCAAAGCCAGTTACTGCCCACACCTCAACCTGCCTCCCAAACAAATAGCTAGCATCTTTAACGCCTACTTTATTGACACCATTGCTAATATTACTGATAATTTATCTCTACCTCTCCCTAATAATACTATTCTTACATCCTCCTCTCCTCCATATCCCCTGCAACACAGTTTACCTCAGAACTCCCACAATACTGCAACTACTTTACATTATCCCATTCCAAGCTTCAATAGCTCCCCTCCAAACTGCACACAAAAATCTTCCCAGACAGAATTTATTCTTTCTCCCATCTCTACCTCCTACATCACAAAAGTGCTTCTGAAATTAAAGCCCTGCTCATACTCAGCCAACACAATTCCTGCCAAATTTCTTAAAATCACTGTTGAAGCTTTGGCATATCCAATTAGCATTCTTATTAACAGATCTATCTGAAAATCCCTTGTCTGTCTCCTCTGGAAAAAAGCAATTATTCTACACTTCATAAAGGTGGCCCATTGACTGATATCTCTAATTTCCAACCGATTGTTATACTTTCCACAGTCTCTAAAATTCTTGAATAATGTGTGCAAAAACAACCCTTAGCCTACCTTATAAAAACAAAATCCTCTCCCCAACACAGCATGGATTCTTCCCAGGTCACAGCACATCCACTGGTCTAATATCATTCTTGGACATGGTCAACAAAGCTCGAGAGTCAGGACCCATTGTATCAGCCCTTTTCTTGGACCTATCAAAAACATTCAATGCCATCTCTCACTCTATCCTCCTCACCCAGCTCTCTAGTATAGGACTATCTCCCTAGTCACTGAATTGGTTTAAAAGCTATTTATCTAACAGAGAGCATGCTGCTAAATGTCAGAATCCAATTTTCCCCTTACATTCACAGCCCTACAGGTATACCCCAAGGTTCAGTTTTAGGCCCACTTCCGTTTAACATTTTTATCAGCAACCTCCACCAAACAATCCTGAGGGGCTCCCTAGTCCAGTATGCAGATGACTCCACTATTGTCTGCTCTGCTCCCACTATATAAATACTACAACAAACCACCAGCAAAGCATTTTCTACTGTGTAAACCTGGCTTCACAAAAAACACCTTTCTTTAAATCCCCCCAAAAAATAAACTTATGGTCTTCACTCCCAAGAGAAATGCACCATCCAATAAAGCTGACCTCATTCTACTCTCCCTTAACTCCACCAAAACTGAGCTAGTAACCCACACTAAATTGTTAGGAGTAATAATCAATGAAAATATTAAATTCACTTTGCATAGCCAAAATAATATAAATAAGACCCACAAAAAACTTGAACTACATTACAGACATAAAAATTAAACGACTATTAGCACTATCTCACCTGTTAGCCTTACTAACCTATGTCACACCTTTGCTAACCAACCTGCAGTCCTCCTTGAAAACAAAATTAGAAACATGATATACTAAGATCGCTAAATTTGCTACAAACAGTCGCCATTCTACTTGTCACTACATTGCCCTAAAAAAATTTCCAGTGGCTGGACTTTCCTCACTACCTATCACACCTTCAGCTCACAACTACACACAAACTCATTTATAAACCACAAGACTGCACTGCCTTAGTTCTCTACTCATCCTTTACAACCCCATTAGGTTTCTGTGAACTGAACACCAACAATCTTCTTCAAGTTTATAAATGAAGTCACCTGCAGGCCACTTATTATACTCCTGGAACATTTCCAGAATATGCAATAATCTACCTACATCTATCCACTTACAACAAAGCCCTTCTAACTTCTAAACTGCACTGCACAATCAACTCCTCTCCAACTGGACATGTAACTGTTCAGTTCCATCATCTGCCATTATTTAATTCACCATTTGAATCTAAAACTATCTACTTCCTGCTGCAACTTTCGTTTTCTTGATAATTCCTAATGAACTTCTAACTACTTAAATCCTCCTGCATTGCTCTTACTCCCTAACCACTTTTTCCCACTTCCCTCCCTCCATTCACTTTCCTTCTACTTCCTTCCCTCCTAGCTTCTTCTTTTTACATTCCATCCCATCTACTTTTCCCTCCCCCATCTCTCATCTTCCTGATTTCCCCTTTGTTTCCTCCTTCCTCCCCCCTATATATTTCACAGTACACCTCTTATCCTGCTCTCTCAATATATATGCTTTCTTATGCTATATAATGCCTGGATTTACACACATTCCGTGGTGCTCATACTAAATAATGTTTGCATTATTTTGTTTTGCCTAGTTTTGTGTCGTTAATATTGTCTGTATTATGAACATGTTTAATTATTTATTTTATTTATTTGCAGTTTGTTAACTGGGAAAGTCCATTGTGCCAAGATGAGCCCTTTTTCAATGAAGGCCCGGGGAGAAAAGCTCCGCAGTATATATGTACAAAAAATCAGCAAGAATTGATACAAGAGTTAATACATTAAGAGCTCCATCATATGTACATACAAGAGATTAACAAGAAATAATGCCAAGCGTTAATACACTAACAGCTCTATTGTATGTACATACAAGAGATTAACAAGAAGTAATACCAATAGTTAATATAGTATGTTCCAAAAACAAACTAGCAGTAGTTAATATATAATGTTGTACAACAAAGTTGAGTTGCACAAGTAGTACAGAACCCTAAAGAGAGAATAGACATTATATTTTAAGTGGCAGGCAGATCGCCTACTTAAGCTACGGTAAGCCAGTAGGAACAGTAGTAGTAGCGAGGAAGTTAGGAGTGAGAGCAGGAGCACTCCCAGCTGGTGGAGAGATATGAATGGAGCAAAGACTTAAAAGAGGAACGATTTTGTGTAGTACAGATGTGATGAGGAAGTGAGTTCCATTTTCTTGCAAGGGAGAAAGATAGAAGAATTTGCCCAGGGGTTCGTGATGGCTTGTGTATCTCGAGGAGGTTTTGATTATTAAATCTGAGGGTTTGGTCAGGAAGGTGCCTAGTAAGGATAAAGAAGCGAGGGAGGGGCATTGAGAAGGGTTGAAAATGAGTTTATGGGGAGTGCAAGGTTTAATATAGGAGAGATAGTTAGGTAGTTCCAACCAGCTCAGGGAATGTAGGGAGTCACAATGGTGGGATGAGGATTTTGAGCTGGTAGCAAATTTGGAGATTTTATTGTAACAGGATGCCACTTTAGCTTTAAGGGTTGCTTGTAGATTGCTCAGGAGAGGAGCACCATATATGAGAGAGGGAAGGAGGTATGTCATACAGAGGGTAAGCTTAGTTAAAGAAGTGAAGCAGACATTGTGCCAGTAAAGCATTCCTAGTTTCTGGCGTTTTTTTTTTTTATGTTGGTTTGGAGGTGAATGTGAAATTTTAATTGTTCATTGATGATGCAAAGAAGCTTAGTTTGGGAGACTATTTCCATGTGAGTTGTATTTTGCTTTACTATATAGAAGGAGTTTGAGTCTATTTTGGTATTTTTAGAAGGGGTAAAGATTGAGAGCTTGGTTTTGGATACATTAAGAGGTAAGTGATTATTTAACATCCAAATCTCAGTGCTGTTAAAGGCAGTTTGTGGTATTTGGATGAGTTTAGGAAGGGATTCTGCAGAACAAATAATTGCTGAGTTGTCAACATATTGGACGAATTTGGCATTAGAGATGCATTGGTGGAAGTCATTTATGATGACATTAAATAGAAGTGGGTCCACGATAGATCCCTGGGGGACACCAGTCAGAGTATTAAGGTACAGGGAGGTGAAGTTATTCCATTTGATGGCTTGCTGTCTATCAGAGAGATAACTGGAAAACCAATTCAAGGAGGAAGGAGAGAGATTAAAATGGGAGAGTTTAGATAGAAGTAGGCTATGGCAAATTGTATCAAATGCCTTAGATAGGTCTAAGAGAAGAGCAGACACAATATTTGCAGAATCACGGGGACAGTTAATGTTTTCAAGACAGGATAGTAGGGCTGTGGTGGTACTATGCCCAGGTCTGAGTCCATGTTGTGTCGGGGTAAGCAGGTGGTTAGCTAAAAGGTAGAGTAAAAGTTGAAGGTCGATACATTTTTCAATAATGTTTGAGATAGGGGAGAGTATGGCTATGGGGCAGAAGTTGGGGATGTCAGTGTTGTTACCTCCTTTCTGTAAGGATAAGATAAAGGCTTTTTTCCAGAGGAGGGGTATGTAGGATTCTTGTATTGAAAGGTTGATTAGTATACATATGGGGAGTGCTATGCCATCTGCAGCTAGCAAAAGGAAGTTATCAGGAAGGTTGTCAGGGGGAGTTGGAACATGGTTTTAGCTTTTGGAGGAATGTTTTTATAGTGGAGACTGGGATGGGTTTGAAGAAGAGAGAGGGGTGTGAAGTATGTGTGGTGGGGAGAGGAATTATGGGTAAGAGGAGTGGAAGGAGAGATGGAGTACTGAGAGAAACAAAGATTGATCTTGGCAATAATCTATGAAGAAAAAGTTAAATTTGGTGGCTATGATATGGTCTGTACAGGTAGGGTCAGGGCAAGGACTGTCTTTTTGGCCAGGACTGAGGAGGGTAGAGATACTATTCCAAAACTTTTTGGGATTGTATTTCTAGTTATTTTGAAGCTTAGAGTAGTAGAATTTGAGGTCAGAAGCAACTAGATTTTTAACTCTATTATGAAATTGTTTGCATTCTGTAAGGGAGTTGGGTGTTTTGCATTTCTGGTGGTTTCCATGATTTATCTTGGGTATGCATGAGTGTTAATGTTTCTTTGGAAAGCCATGGGGGCAGTAATCAATTTTGCTCTTTTTGTTCTGGGAGGGGCAAAGTAGTTTAGTAGGTTAATAAAAGTAGTATTGAAGTAAGTTCCATTTCATCTGTTTTAAGCTACTGGAAAAGGATTGTGGGTTGAAGTTTTTGAGGTTGCGGGTTAAGATGTATTTGTGCTGTAAGTGTAGGGAGGAAGGAGTGAGATAAATGAAGGCAGGAAGGTGATCACTGAGGGTATCGAGCAAAATGCCACTGTCAGAAATATTATTGTGGTGGGAGACTAATATCCAGTCCAAAACGCTGCCTAAAGAATTGTCTTGGTTAGGTGTAGTAGTAACTTTGATTTTAGTATAATGTTATATCAGCTTTAACTATCTCCTACAATTTTTATGTAAATTTTCTACCAGTTTCATTTTTGTAATTCTCTTGATCTTTTTCGGAAATTTTTATGGAAGCTTCTTGAAAGTTTATGTAAGTGTTATTGTTACCTCGGAGCTTTTCTCCCCTGAAAAAGGGCTTTTTTTGGCCCAGTGGATTTTCCTGGCACATGAATGCCAATAAATAAATAAAAATAAAATAATCTGGACAACTGGATGGGGAATAGGATATTTATCCCTGGTTTGGCACTTATGTCTCTAACGGACACAGGCAACCTGTAAATGTTTCATCTCCCAGGCCTCTGTTTGTAAATGTTTCATCTCCCACGCCCCTGCTTACACTTATCATCTCCCACGCCCCTGCTTACACTTATCTAGGGTACCAGAACTTGTCAGAGACTTGGGATGCATGGCTAGGCTTAAAAAGGCCCTTGAGTTTGTTAGCCTCATAAACACATATGATCCTATGAACATAGACTACTGCAAAAGCCATGGCTTAAAAATAAATGCCAAGAAAGACTTAACAGTATCTTTTAGGAAGCTGGCCTCCCCAGGAAACTACTTCATTGATAAAACACCCATAAGAGTAGATCAGGTAGTCAGGAACTTGGGACTCATGTTGATAGTAACCAGGTAGTAAGAAACTCACTATAAGCCACTCAACTTATAAGTAAGGTTATAGCTTCAAAGTCCAGGTAGGTCATCATGCCATTTAATTTGGCCTCATCAAACTAATCCCCCATTCAATATGTACCTAACCAAGCACATGCAACATCAGAAACATCCACAGGGGTTCATCACAAAAAGAATACACGGTGTAAAAAAAATGTCCAATGCAGATTATCTCAAAGCCTTGTTTCTATACTCTATTTCTTACAGACTGTTAAGAGAGGAAATATGCCTGGCATACAAGGCATCTTTGGACACTGTTCTGATGGACCTTTTACATACATGCATAATGAACACTGTCAGAACTACTAGATCCAGGGATTTACATTTTCCTTATGATATAAATAGAACATGTTGAAGGGACAGGTATGTGTCTCAGAAAATTCACATTCTCTAGATACAAACAAATAACCTGGACCAGTGGGTGGGAAACCAGAAATTCACACTTGGTCTGACACCTATATCTCTGATGGACAGTGGCAGTAGTTAAATGATGCCCTAGCTAACATATATCCCTTTAAATAATGTCTAAATCACAATAACTCACAGGAGACATTTGGGTTGCATGGCTAGGCTTGGAAATGCCCCAGTATTTGTTAGCCTAGTATATACCTATGAATCCAATAAACTAATTATGAATATCACAATCAATAGTTTACATTTTAGAGGTCATGTTTTGATATATTCTTCATCAAAGATGACATAATGATGTACATAGATATGGCTACCTTTAGACAACATGGATTTGCGCCATAGGCTTTGTTCAATCACAGCACACAAGTGATTGATCGCTTCTCAGGAACCCAAAGCATTGAATTTCAATGGATCCCTACTGTAATTTTGAGACATAGTCCCAGAATTGCAAAAAAATATATATAAAATTATAAAATTAGAGAAGAGAAAATGCAAAAGATTACATTTATCACATTCTCCCTTTACAGTTGTTTTGAGTGATTCCTGAAGTTATAGGTTCATAGGTTCATAGGTTCATACTAGGCTATCTGCCCAAGGGCATTTATAAGCCTAGCCCATAGTTATGTGGCTTTCGCCACCCCTTTAGTTTGAATAAAAACTATGCCTATCATTTTTCTGTGCCTCTGTCAAGCAGTGACACTGAAGTAATCCCTGGGGTATATCTGCGATCTCCCATCCATTGGTCAAGATTCCTCTTGAACAAGGCCAGCGAGGTGCTCTGCCTCACATGTACCGGGATTTTGTTCCACAGCATAGGGAGTCTCTGGGTGATGAATCTGTCCCTCCAGCACGTTCTATTTATAACCGTGTCAAGGTTTAAGTCTCCCGCCCTTGTGGTTCTGAGGGATCTAGATTTTTTGAGGTGAAGCATATTCATCAAATCTGGGTTTGACATGGCCTTATATGTCAGGCACAGGTCACCTCTGAGCAAGCGGTATGAGACTGAATAGAGCTGGAGTTCTTTCAGTCGGGCAGCATAAGACATATTTTTGAGACCCTTTATCCTTTTGGTGATGAACTATTGGGGCCTTTCAAGCTGCATCAGGTGTCTGGTCAGATACATTCCGAACGGGGCATTGTACTCAATCATAGGTCTAATGAGTGATGAGTACAGGGGGACGATGACCTCTCTTGATCTAGATGTGAATCCCTTCATGATCAGGTGGGCGATATAGAAGGTTTTCCTAACTACTTTAGCAACATGAGTGTCAAACGAAAGGCTACTGTCAACTTGGGTCCCCAGATCCCTGATGACTTTTTCTGTGCTCTGGATCTAGAATAAAGAGGCAAGTGATAATGCTTCGTAAAGGTGTGCACTGAACTCCAAGTTGCAGCTTTCAAGATATCTTTGGTAGGTACTCCTCTAAGGTAGGCAGTTGAAGTGGCTGTTGCCCTGGTGGAATGTGGCCTAATGTTATTAGGTACAGTTTTCCCATGCTGTGTGTAGCAGAAATGGATACAGTGTCCTATCCACTTTGAAATAGTCTGCTTTGAAATAGCCTTTCCCTGTGATCCTGCAGCATATGCTACAAACAATTGCTCAGTTTTTCTGAAAGCTTTTGTTTTGTCCAAGTAGAAACGTAACTGTCTGTGTATGTCCATTGAATGCAGAAGTCTCTCCCCTTTATTCTGGGGATTTGGATAAAAAGTTGGCAAGTGAATAGTTTGGTTAAAAGCCACACTGGATACCACCTTTGGCATAAATGAAGGGTTTGTTCTTAAAGAAACCCTGTCTTGGTGAAAAATGATGAAAGGCTCCACTGCCATTAGTGCCTGTAACTCTGAGACTCTTCGTGCTGAGGTTATTGCCAGAAGCAGAACAGTTTTCCATGATACATATTTTAATTCTGCTGAATTGGCTGACTCAAAAGGAGGTAAAGTTAGTTTTTCCAAGACAAAATTGAGGTCCCAAGTTGGTGTTGGTGCTCTCCGGGGCGGTTTTATGTTTTTAGCCCCTCTGAGGTACTGTTTTAGCAATGGATGAAAGAAAATAGGAGGATCTGTGCTGTAATGAGCCGAGATGGCAAAGGCGTGGATCTTAATGGATGAAAAGGATAGGCCTTTGTCCAGCATCTCAGTTAAGTATTGTAATATCTGCAGAATATTTGGGACAAGAGGATCAAAGCTTTAAGCCTGGTTCCAGGCACAGAATATCTTCCACTTTTCTGAATAAGATTTCCTGGTGCTAGGCCTCCTGGCCTCCAAAATGACATCCATAACAGCTTTAGAGAGAGGTGTCTGCTTGACTAAGGAATCTGCCATGCAGCCAGGTTTAAGGTTTTGAGCTGACTGTACAGGATCTGATTGTTTTGTTGAGTCAGAAAATGCAGAGTTTGAGGTAAAATCCATGGTGGGCCTTGAGCTAAGTTCTTTAAGATTGGGTACCAGTGCTGGCGCGGCCAGTCTGGGGCAATCAGGATCATGTTTGGCTTTTCCTGTCTGGCTTTTAGGAGTACCCTTGAAAGGAGAGGCAGTGGTGGGAAGGCATAAACTTTTAGGCTTTTCCAGCTGAACGAGAGAGCATCCACTTTCCATGCTTGTGTGTGGTAAGTCCTTGTGCAGAATTTCTGTAGTTGACAATTCATTGGGGAGGCAAAAAGATCTATGTCTGGGCTCCCCCATTTTTGTGTTACCATGCTGAATACTTGTGGATTTAATTTCCACTCCTGAGGATCCATAATGTTTCTGCTTAAATCGTCTGCCAGAGTAATTTTCTTTCCTGGCAGGAATTGTGCTTGCAGATGAACTTGATAGGTTAGAGCTGTGTTCCACAAGATCATGGCTTGTCTACATAGGGGATAAGAATGAGTGCCCCCTTGCTTGTTTATGTACCACATAACTGTGGTGTTGTCTGTCTTTAATAACAGTTTTCCTGGATGCAGAAGGTCCTTGAAAGCTGTTAGGGCATTTTGTACAGCTAGCATCTCTTTTTGATTGATGTGAAGATGCATTTGGTCTGCGGCTCACTTGCCCTGAATACATTTTCCTGCCATGTGTGCTCCCCAGGCGTAATCTGAAGCATCTGTTGTTAGTGTCTGCCTGGCTGTGGGTAGAGTGAAAGGCTGTCCCTTGTTGAGGTGACATGCCTGTGCCCACCATCGAAACTCCTGTTGTAGGCAGGGAATTAGTGGTATTACTGCTTCCAAACTGTGACAGTGTTGAGTCCAAACACTTTTTAGGTACCATTGTAATTTCCTCATATGCAGTCTGGCATATGGTATTAGTAGTATGCAGGATGCCATGAATCCCAAAGCCTGCAGAATTTTTCTTGCAGGGAGTTGGGTTTTTGTTGCCATCAATTGAAAGTACTGAGTCAGTTGTCCTTGCATGTCTGGCGTGAGATAAGCCATCTGGGCCGTTGTATTTAAGCTGGCACCCAGGAATATTATCTCTTGTGAGGGCGCTAGTTTTGACTTCTTTTCATTTACTGTGTACCCCAGGCAAATTAGCAACATTTATACAAATGCCAGATGCTTTAGAAGAATGTCTTTGCTCTCTGCTTGAATAAGGCAGTCATCCAAGTATGGATATATTTGAATTCCTTTTTGTCTGCAAAATGCAATTACTGGTGCCAGGCACTTTGTGAAGACCCTGGGCACAGTAGATAAGCCAAAGTGCAGTGCAGAGAATTGGTAATGCATTGAACCAGCTATGAATATGATGTATCTTCTGCAATTTTGTCTGACAGGGACATGCAGGTATGCCTCTTTGAGGTCCAAAGTAACAAGCCAAGCCTTCTTGCCCAGCATGGGAAGGGGCTGCTGTAGTGTCAACATTTTGAATTTTGGAACATCCAGGTAAGTATTTAGAGTAGAAAGGTCCAGTATGGGTCTCCAGGCTTTGTCCTTTCTGGGGACCAGGAAAAGTCTTGAGTAAAATCCTTGTTTTTGTACCTGTTGTGGCACTTTTTGAATAGCTCTCGTGTCCATGAGGGCTGTAATTTGTTTTTGTGCCTCTGCCCATTGATTTTGTGGCAGGCTTGGCATTCCTTTTAGCCTTGGTAGAGTGTGAAAGTGGAACCTGTAACCTTGAGACACAATATTCAGAACACATTTGTCTTGGGTGATTATATGCCAATTTTGTGAAAAAAGTGCTAGTTTTCCCCCTAAGGGAGCTGCCAAAGGGTAAGTGCTTGGCATTTGAAGGGGGATGTCATTGGGACTGTTTCCTATAAGGCTGTGACTTATCTTCACCTCTTTTTGGGGTTGAAGCACCCCACTGTCGTGGTCTGTAAGAGCCTTGGGGCTGAGATCTGCCTCCTGGGTATCTGTATCTGCCTCTTTGTGGTCTGTCTGACACTGGAAAGGACCAATTCTTTGAAGGCCAATTTCTGCTAAATCGAGGTGGCTGTACCTGTAAGAAATCCTTCACTGTTTGCATAGATTTTGCCTTATCCTCCATTTTCTTTAATACCTCTTCTGCCTTAACAACAAATAAAATGTCCTGCTGTAAAGGAGCATCCACTAATTTTGCCTTAACATGATCAGGTAAACCTTGTTCTTTTAACCAAGCATGCCTTCGAATCACAGATCCTGTAACTGCTGCTCTACAAGAAGCCTCTAATGAATCAAAACCACATTGCAGAGTATGTTTTCCCACTTGTTCAGCTGCATGCAATAAATCCTGCATTTCCTTATAGCCAGGATGTGCTGAACTTGTAAGCATTTTCTGTTTTAACAGAGACATTAAATATTGCTGGTATTTAGGCATGTGAAAATGGCAATTTAAATCTCTCACTGCTAAAGTTGCAGAAGTGTAAACTTTCTTCCCCCATCTGCCTAATGCTCTAGAATCCCTGTCAGATGGAACTGGATTTTTAGCCGTGGAAGCCTTTACCCCTTTGGGACCCTGAGAAATAGTTTCTGGGTCAGCAACAGGGTTTTTATAAAGAACTTTGTGAGAGTCAGGGACTCTGTAGTACCTGCCTGACTTGACTGGAGCAGGGGCCAAAGAATCAGGATTTAAACTGGACTCAGAGAACACATCATCCACAATATCTAACACTGGCGGAATAGCAAGGGGCCTGTGCTGAGGCAATAAAAGGAAGTCTCTGAGCCTTTTCCTGGATTCTGAGTAATCCTGGCCCTCCCAATGGAAATGCTCCCTCATGGCATGTAAAGTTTCCCCAAAAGAGTAATCCTCAGGAGGAGAGGCTGAAGGAATTAATTCTTCAGTATCAGAGTCTTCATAGGGGGGGTAAAGAGTATCCCTGGTCTGAAGAGGAATCAGAAGAAATGGAAACCTGGTCAGAGGAATCATAGTCTGTATCCTGCCTAGGCCTTTTATCAGGAGGGGGATGGGAACCCCTGATCAGAGTAATTAAGTCTTCGGCCATTTTGAGCATCTGTTTTTTAGGCATGGAGGCCTGTCCAGGTGAATGCTGTACTTGCTTCTTAGTCTTTAATGGTGTTTTAGACTTGGCTGTAGTTTTGATGGTAAGCTGTGAAGGTCTGAAAACACCCTCAGAAGCCGATGCCTGCTCAGTGGCTCCGGAACCATCTGAGGGGTTAGTTTCCATATGCCCAACACCTTGAGTTTCCAGTGGCCTAGGCATCTCCACGTGGGAGTTGGAGGTGGCCTGTGGCTCTGAGGTAGTGGGTGTCAGGGGCTGCAAAAGCGCCTCACTGAGAACTGGCGAACCGGCGACTGGCCTAGAAGAGGCTTCATCATCAGTTTTGGGCCTCGGATGCCTGTCCTTATCCTTGTCTTTGCATTTTTTGTGTATTCCAGTCATTAGCTGTTCCAACGGCATGGTATAATTAAACCTTTTGCCAAAGTAATAGCGAGCAAAGTCAAACTGATGTTTAATAGAGCGCTTGTTAAATCTAGCACAAAACCAACAACTAGTGATGTTGTGGTCTGGGCCTAGGCATGGAATACAGTAAGAATGAAAATCCTTATGAGGTATTTGCTTCCCACAAGAAATACAATTATTAACTTTTACTGACATCGGTCTGAGGCAAGAAAAAGTTTCCTCGGGGTACTTAGCTTTATTGAAGACTTTGGTTCTGAAATTCGAATTGAAAATCTCAGAAGTCGGCCGACCGTCACTTGCGAACTGCTTTTGCTTCGGGTACCGCGCGGAAAGAAAGACTGAAGCAAATGGCGTTGGCTGCATCTTATATACCCCTAGCGCACTGACGTCAGGGAAGAAGCAACAGCAACCAATGCCGGACCAAGACTTTGGAACTCTGGCCGACTGCGGGGCCGCCTGACGGCAGGATAACTTAAGTGTAATGACTGCATCAGTGAAACACGATGAACATCCAGGACTGCAACAGTGAATACACTCGAATATCTACATTTATGGTAAGTGTATATAACTCTACTATGTTCTTCGTGTTTCACTGTTGCAGTCCTAACATATGGGTTGATTCCCAAAGCCCAGGAAGAAAACAAAAGGGGGGAGGAAGAATCACAGATTAAGGATTGGTGAGGAGTCCTTGCAAAACTGCAGAGGCAAAACCAGCCCTAGACTTAGAAAACAAAGATAGGTTGTAATGCTTTGTGAAAGTATGGGCAGAAGACCAAGTGGCTGCTTCTAGAATGTCCTTAGTTGGCACACCTCTCAAAAAAGCTACAGAAGTAGAGGCTGCTCTAGTAGAATGGGTCCAAATACCCTGGGAGGGATCCTTTCCATGCTGCAGGTAACAAAAGTGAATACAATGAGCAATCCATTTGAAGATGGTTTGTTTGGAAATAGCTTTACTCTGAGCCCCAGGAGCAAAACTAACCAACAACTGCTGAGACTTACGAAAGGGTTTAGTCCTATTTAAGTAAAATCTCAACTGTCTGTGCACATCAAGGGAGTGCAGAATCCTTTCCCCTTTATTCTGGGGGTTATTGAAGAATGTAGGCAGATGAATAGACTGGGTAAGTGTCAGACTGGAAGCCATCTTAGGCATAAAGGAGGGATTAGTTCGCAGAGAAACCCGGTCTGTATGAAAAATAATGAAAGGTTCTACTACCATTAAGGCTTGCAGCTCCAAAACCCTTCTGGCAGAAGTAATAGTCAAATGAAAAGCAGTCTTCCATGAAAGGAACTTTAAGTCTGCAGAGGCAGCAGGTTCAAAGCGAGGAATAGTAAGCTTCTCCAGGACAAAATTTAAATCCCAAGCAGGACTAGGAGCTCTTCTGGGAAGTCTAAGATTGCTAGCTCCCCTCAGGAAATGTTTCATCAAGGGGTGTGAAAAAATTGGTTGCTCAAAAGAACAATGAGCAAAAATTGCTGAGGCATGAATCTTAGTTGAAGAAAAGGAAAGTTCACCATTAAGCAAACCTACTAGATAATTAAGAATGAGGGAAAGCGAAGGTTGAAAAGAGTCTTCTCCTTTAGCCTGCATCCAAGAGCAAAATCTCTTCCATTTATCTGCGTAGGATATCCTGGTGCTAGGCCTCCTGGCCTCATGAAGAACTTCAACCACCTGTTGGGAAAGATTTAAAGCATTAGCCAGGCAGTTAAATGCAGTGTTTGAAGATGAGGGTGAAGAAACTTTCCTCCTTCCTGAACCAACAGATCTGGTACCAGGGGAAGATGCCAAGGCTGAGCTTGGGAAAGGCTGCGAAGAAGGGGATACCAATGCTGCCTGGGCCAATCTGGTGTTATAAGAATAGCCTTTGGTTTTTCATCCCTTATCTTTACCAACACTCTGGGAAGAAGAGTCAGAGGGGGGAAGGCATAAATTGAGAATTCTGTCCAATGCAAGGACAAAGCATCCACTTTCTATGCTTTGTCGTGAAACTCCCTGGTGCAGAATGTTGGAAGGAGATGACTGGTGTGAGAGGAGAAAAGATCCACCTGAGGAGTGCCCCATTGCTGAGTGATGCGATGGAAAATGATCTTGTTCAGTTGCCATTCGTGAGGATCCAGAACATTCCTGCTCAATTGATCCGACAAGGAGATCAGCCTCCCTGGAAGATACTGGGCTATGAGATGTATGTCCATGGAAGCTGCTATGGACCATAGTCTCATGCTGTGTCTGCACAAATGGTAAGAATGAGTCCCCCCCTGCTTGTTGATGCACCACATGACTGTAGTGGTGTCTGTCCTGATCAGAAGTGTCCCAGGGTACAGTAGGTCCTTGAAAGCCAGCAAGGCCTGCTGCACTGCCATCAATTCTTTTAAGTTTATGTGCAGATGAATCTGTTGGGTGCTCCAAGTCCCTTGTATGCCCCTGCCTTCCAGATGTTCCCCCCATGCATAATCTGAGGCATCTGTGGTGAGAGTTTGGCTGGCAGGTGGTTGTCATAAATGCAGACCCTTGTTCTGAGAACAGGCGATCACCCACCAGAGGAACTCCATTTGTAGACAGGGAATCAGAGGAAGAATCAAGTCTAAGTCCTGTGTGTGTTGACATCAAAGATTCTTGAGGTACCATTGAATTTTTCTCATATGCAGCCTTGCATATGGGATCATCAGTATACATAAAGCCATGAACCCCAGTGCTTGCAGGAATTGCCTTGCAGAGAGCTGGGTCACGCTTGCCAAGTTCTTGAAATAAGCCAACAGATCTTGTTGTTTGTCTTGAGGGAGGAATACGATCTGGGTAGCTGTATTCAGACTCACTCCCAGGAAAACAATCCACCTTGTAGGAACCAACTTTGACTTCTTCTCATTGAGAGTTTAACCCAAAGAAGTGAGAATGTTCTTCAGGAAGTCCAAATCCTTTTTTAACTGTTCCGGGGAGTTTGCTTGAATGAGACAGTCGTCTAGGTAAGGATAAATTTGAATGTTCCTCTGCTTGCAAAAAGCAATGGCTGGTGCCAGGCACTTTGTGAAAACTCTGGGAGCAGTAGATAAGCCAAAGGGCAGTGCACAGAATTGGAGGTATTGCTCCCCAGCCCTGAAATGAAAAAACTGCCTGCAACTTTCCCTAATTGGGATGTGCAGATAAGCCTCCTTGAGATCAAAAGTTACCATCCATGAATCCTTGTCCAACATTGGCAGTAACTGTTGAAGAGTGAGCATCTTGAATTTGTGAATCACCAGAAAAGTGTTTAGAATAGACAGATCCAGAATAGGGTACCACATGCCCCCTTTTTTCAGTACCAGAAAAAGTCTTGAATAAACACCTAGGCCTGCCTGATTTGCAGGAACTGGCTCTATAGCCCCCATAGTCAGTACAGAAGAAATTTGATTCTCTACCTCTGCCCTGAGAGTTCTGGGTATGTCTGGGTAACCTTGTAAAACAGGGAAGGTGTGAAAATAAAACTTGTAACCTTGGTTTACTATGCTGAGTACCCATTTGTTGTCTGTGATGGTTGACCATACCCCTGCGAACCTGGCTAACCTTCCCCCCAAAGGAAACCCTGGGCCTGCAGAGGTAGGCACAAGAAGGCCGGAGTCATTGAGAATGCTTGCTTTGAGAAGCTAGCTTAGAACTCCCCAATTTAGCAGCAGAAGGATGCCATTGTTTAGTCCATTGAGAGGCAGAAGCCTGCCCTCTGGAAGATCTGAAACCCCTAGGCCTAGAACGACCCTACTTGCCAGGATCAGGGAAAGACCAGTTCTTGGAAGGATAATGCCTACTAAACCGAAGAGGCTGAACCTGAAGGAAATCTTTTACAGCTTGCATAGATTTTGCCTTATCCTCCAACCTTTTCAGTACCTCCTCAGCCTTGTTATCAAAAAGGTTATCTTTGTGCAAAGGAACATCCAGCAATTTAGATTTTACAGGTTCAGAAAGAGGTTGCTCCCTAAGCCAAGCATGCCTTCTAATAATGGAACCAGTGGCTGGTGCTCTGCAGGAAGCCTCCAAGGTGTCAAAACCACAATGAAGAGAATGCTTATTAACCAGAGTGGCATAATTTAGTAAATCTTGTAAGTCCTTGTTCTCTGACATGGAAGGAATATCCCCAAGCTTAGCCTTAATAGCCTCCAAAGTATGCTGCTGATACCTAAGCATGTGAAAAAGACAATTCACAGATCTAATGGCAAGAGCTGCAGAGGTATAGAACTTTTTACCCCACCTGTCCAAGGCCCTAGACTCCTTATCAGAAGGTACAGGATTTTTAGCAATAGTAGCCTTAACACCCTTGGGACCTTGAGAAATAATCTCAGGATCAGCAGAAGGGTTTCAAAAAAGAAATTGATGAGAATCAGGAACCCTATAATACCTATCAGGTTTTCTGGGAGCAGGAGGAACAGAATTAGGAGTTAAAGAATTTTCCATGAAAACATCATTCACAACTTCCAAAACAGGAAGTATAGCCAGAGGTTTATGCTGTGGCAAATCTAAAAATTCCCGGATCCTCTTCTTAGACTGAGGGAAATCCTGACTTTCCCACTTAAAGTGCTCACTAAGTGTATTCAAAGTATCACCAAATGAAAAATCTTCTGAAGGGGAGGCAGAGGGGATAGAATCCTCAACATCAGAATCCCCAAAGCCGAGCGACGTCTCCAGGCGTTTCTGCAGTTACCTCCTACTGCGCCTCTATGCGTCAAATATTGCCTGTTCATATTTGCATTAATAATTCCAAACCCATGCTACATACAAGGTATCAGAATATTTTATCTTGGAGCATACATGATGGCAAACACAACTGTATTCATATATGAGCTTTGTCAATTAGTATTTGGCAGAACTGTGAGGTGATAACTTAATTTTTTAAAGACTGAAGCCACACCCACTGGGAGTTAAAGGTACACACTTAAAAGTTCTCTACTGGAGGGAATGAGTTAAAGCACATAATAATTATTCTTTTGCTGTGCCAGCTGATTGGATCTTCTCTTCAGTTCATTTGATTATATGGGAATTACACCTGGTATCAGTGTAAATTGTCAGTGACTACTGAAAATGGTCATACTCCTCTATGCATTTGGCAAAGAGTTCTCTTAATCAAATATATAGAGTGCAACACAGCAGAACGCACCCTACTAAAATATTACTTAGCCAGGTAAGATGCAGCACAATCAGTTGAGCATACCTGAAGATATCCTTCCTCTTCTTCTTCTAAGGCCTGCCATATGACGAGTCTGGTAGTCAGACAGAATTATGTGGACACAGCAACGCTTCCACTGACTAAACTGCAGAAATGAATGCTCATGTGTAGGCACAGGTAGGCAACATTTTATTATCCAGCTTCTCAAGCTGGAAAAGGAGAAGATGGCTTTAGCTGGAAAGATTACAATTAATATTCAGAAGTCTTGTGTGGCTGATATCTGACCTTTGACCTACACGGTAATCCAGATACAATGCTTTCTTCACTGAGTGATCTATGTTATGGGGGGGTAAAATACTGTGAAGCACATCATGTGTGGTCTCAAAACAAGAACTGAGAAACTCAGTGACAAAATAGCAAATGCCTCAAAACAAGCTATGTTCACATTGTAGGAAAAGAAAATATTTACTTTTAAAAGCTAGAAACAAGAAGTCCAAATGAAGCACCTGGATTGGTCCCACTTACACGTTCGTTCATGATTCAATCCAAGCTCAAATAATGTAAGGCAGTATAAACTTTTATTAAATCCAACAGATACTGAATAATAAATTCCACAAGAGATAAGCGCTTTCATTTAGAAGATCAAGACTTTATCAGCTAAAACATTAAGAATGCATACTTCCTTTTATATACAATCACCAAGAAGTGGCAACATTAATTAAACACAGTTAACTGAATGTAAATCAATACATAATAAATATAAACAGTAAGTGAACAAATATGTATATGTGTATAAATAGCAAATATCAAATAAATAGCACAAGAACCCCCATATTTTAACACCTAAAAATATGTAATTGCAATATATATGAAATATAAATATATATATATATATATATATATATATATATATATATATATATATATATATATAGTATGAATAATAATATATAAATATAATATATATGTTAATTAAAAGTATATAAATACTTTAAAATTTTCTTTACATTATTCTGCAAAAACTAATCTCTAGGTAATGGCTTTTTATTACCTCTCAATTGCCTTTAATTTCAATAAGGGGCTAATGGAGATGTTATCATTCAAACCTGGCCAGTTGCCTGCATTTAGCCACAACTCCCAGTATAGTTCTCTTTTTTCTAACAGTAATGACCAACCCCCTCCTCTTATGTCTGTGTTGATACTGTCTGTAATAAAAAATTTAAATTTGTGGTTAATGTTCTCCATAATGTGTTTACTTAGGGTGTTGGTATCTTTTAAATTTTTTATGTCATATAAGTGTTCATGTATGTAGTTCCTTAGCTTGCGGTCGGTTTTGCCAATGTAATAACAAGAACAGATGTTACACATGGCACAGTATATGACCTTCTCGGAACAACAATTATATTTCTGATGAATCCTAATTTCCATGTTATTAACACAAAATGAGTTGCCCTCTTTTATATGATTGCAATAGTTACATCTCCCACATTTATTCACATGACCAACTTTACAGTTGAGATATTTAGTTTCAAAAATATTTTTCAAATTTTTCCTTTTCTGTAAACTATAGTAGGTTGTAAGCCTATCAAAGGTCTAATGTTTTTCTTATGCCTAAGGACGGACTAATTTTTAACTAAAATATCCTTCAATATAAAACTATCTTGCGTAAAAACAGTAATAAAAGAAGTTTTAAAATCCCTACTTTCTTCAATGATGTTAGTATCAGTGTTATTGATGGATAAAACATGATCAATTACATCACCAGATAATAAGGGACAGTAAAAACGTCTCTCCCTCTTATTAACCATCTCAGTCATGATTTCAATAATAAATTTGAAGGGATAACCTTTTTTAAAGAACATGTGTTTTAAATTGTCACATTCATTCAAAAATTTGTCCATAACAGAAACCATACATGTCGCACGCACAAATTGGCCTTTTACAATGGCCTTCTTTTGTTTCACATGGTGGGTGCTGGAAAAATGCAAGAGAGAATTAGAATACGTGTTCTTTCTAAAGATGTTTGATACAAAATTTTAATTGCAATAGTCGTTTAACAAGAGAATATCTAAAAAATAAATCATGTTGGGGTCACTGGTGTGTGTGAACTTCAAGAAATTGGTGGTAGATTCAATGTAGGTTACAAAGTAATTAATAACTTCATTGGGTCCATCCCATAAAATAAACATGTCATCCAAAACCTAGTCCAAAACTTTATGTATTTAAAGTAGCAAGAAGGAAATATTTTTTTTTCTCCCATTGCATAACCACAGTGTTAGCATAAAGACCACTACATGCAGAGCTCATGGGTACACCCTCTTGTTGGAAGTATATTTCTTGATTAAATAATATAAACTTGTTTTTAAGGACCATCTACATGAGTTGTGTGTAGACCAAAATGTCAAAATGCGCAATATCTTTTTCATAAAGGAACTCTGTAAACCATTCTAACCATATAACATGGGGTATAACAGAATATAAGTCCTTAATATTAATAGTTATAAAAATGTATGTATCTTTAAAAGGTATCTTATCTATTGCTTCTAAGAAACTCTATGAGTCTTTACAGACATATGTTTCATTGTACACAAATTCCTTTAACTTATTATCTAGGTATTTAGCCAAAGGGTGGGTGATGGAACCCTTTGAGTCTACTACTGGGCACATGGGTGGTTGTATTCAGTTCTTATGCAACTTTGGTAGTCCAAACATAGCAGATAACCTAGGATAGGGTACAGATAAATAATTAAGGGCATCTATGGACATAGATCCTTCACTAAAAAGATCTTGGAGTTTGTTTCTTATTGTAGTGTATGAAACATTTAATTAATTTAGAGAGAATTTCATGTAGGCCTTGCCCTCTAGAATAAATAACATTTTCTTGTTTTAGTCCTCACAATTCATTAAAACCACCCCACCCCCTTTGTCTGGTTTCATAATTCTAATCTTATGTAAAATGTTCTTAATTTCATCAATAACTTTATTCTCACTTAAAACACTTACATTAGGGTTACTACTTCTAAAATTAGAATTACGTATATCCAGTTCACAAATACTTTCGAATAATTCGATAGTGGGGTGAAGTGGAGGGTTATAAGTACTAGATGTAGCCAAAGGGTTAAAAAAAGATTCAGAAAAGGAATTTTTAAAAATAATTTTTAAATTACGTGCGTACAATCTCAAGTCCATTAGTGTATTAGAAATATCCATAGATTGTGGGGGTACAAAGGTGAAACCTTTTGCAAACAAATCACAATGTTCTGTGTTAATATTAATACTAGAAAATGTATAAAAATTAAAGTCACACAGAGTATTAGTTACAACATGATAGGGTGGTAGGGTACAGTCTACTGTCACATCAGAGGGAATATCTGGTGGTATAAACAAAATTTCAGACATGGACCCAGTTAATTCCTTTTGTTCCATGTCTGTGAGTAAAACTTCTTACCTCCCCTGTTCGCCATCCCTTCCTTGTTCCAATATGTGTGTGTGTGTGTGTGTGTGTGTGTGTTCACAGGAGTCCTCTCCCAATTGTTCACTGGCGGGCCTTTGTTCCTCAGGCGCTCTGAGCGCCTCAGGGGTGGAAACTTCTCAGGGTTTAAAAAAGGCTGCCCAGAGTTACTTGATGTAGGGTTGCTTAGGTTATTTAGATTACTGGTGTTTACAGAATTCACGTTGTGAGTTATACATTTGTTGCCCCATTCCTGAGAAGGTGGGGGCCTAGGGTATGCTAGTCCTTTTCCATACTCATTTTTGTGCCTCATTAGTTTTTTCAGCTTTCTAGCTTTAATGGAATTAGCAAGCTGTTCCATACACTTAAATATACACAAATGCTCATATTTAAAATTATTATAGTGCAAATGTCCACAAATAATTTTGTCAAATTCAGTTACAGAAGCAATCAGTTCATTAATAATAAATCATTATGCTTTATAATTAAATGCATATATTCAACACCATGTTTATTAAACAAAGCAATAAGCTCTTTAAACACGACAGATTCAAACTGCAAGCCACTCGGGTAATGCCACATTCTTAAACCTTTTGGTACACTATTTTCTTTTATACACTCTATGAAATACGCATTATCAAGTTGTAAATGTTTTATTTTAGACAGTTTATAATCAAATTGTTCAAATAATGATGGTAAATCATTACCATTATTTGTCCTAGGTCCATCAGTTTCCCCAAATGTTATCATTTCAGAAAGCCAGTCCTGTAAAGTTGGAACTGAAGCTGCCACTAAGGAAGCCTCTACTGGTTGGGAAATTCATTGACCACAAGGTATGGACGAATTAGAGCAGTCAACTCCATGTGTAAAAGCAGACAAATTGCTGCCAGAAGGTCGCTGAGTGTTATTTTCAAAATTAAAATCATTTAAAACATTCCGTAGATTTGCAGATGCCATTTCTGCCACACAGGAAGAATTAAAGTGCAGTCTGATGTCAGAAGGGGGTGTGCTAAGCAAGACATTCACTTTGTGTGATAAAGTCTGCACAACTGAGCTTAAATTAAGCACAGCTTGTTATAGAGACTCCATATTCGAATTCTGTGTAAGGAGTGTGGCCGATGAATCCCCACTGTCTTCACTGGCCATGTCCAACCAATAAAACAAACGTTTTAAAAGCTAACACTGATGGTCTATAACCCAGGTCACCAAAAAACGGAACTGTCAGTTTTCGCTCATTAAATACGTATCTTTGTAAAGTTGTAGAAACAATTGGCATACTTAAGCAAAACTACTAAGTGATGAAAGCAGTTTATCAGTATGTTAAAGCAAATGATAAAGAGATCAGTAGCACTGTTATTTGTCAAGTAAAACTTTGTTGACATTTGAAGTGTTATGTAATTTTTAAGTACAGTTTTCAACTGTTGATTCTTCAGTTTGCCAGTAATTTCTTCTTTACACACATTTTTTTCTTAGTTTTCTCTTTTTTTCTGAGCTTACAAAATCCTATTAGTGTTGTAAATTCAGGCTACTGGAATGTGGAAAGATGGATGTAATTAGTTCAAGACAGATTAAATTAATAAATGCCTATAATATGTATGTTGCATTGTCTCACACTGATGTTTAGAGACCTTAAAATTGAAAAGCTCAGCCTGTGATACATTCATTAAAAACTCATCTAAACATAGTAGCACATCTGACTGATAAAATCTGTGATTAATACAAGTTGCAGCATATATTCTTTGCTCTTTTCTGTGTGTTCTGTGCAGTGCTATATTTTACTTTGCTTTCGTATACTGGGTTTGTTTGACTGGGTTTAGTCAAAAAACATTTTCAGATGAGGTCCAGGGAGAAAAGCTTCAATACATCATAAACATTTTTAAACATATGTTCAGTAATATACATTGACGATTACACATACATTTCCTGATTAGATTACACAGCAGAGGCTGTTATTACAGTTTAGAGAATGGGCAACCTGTAGATTGCAAGCTGGTTGGAGAACGAATGTTCTCTAGCAAGGTGTTAATCTGCAAGTACTGCCCGGTGACAAACAAGGTCACTGCTTCACTGCAGTGCATCAAGCTGCTGTAGACCTCGGACTGAAAATAACCTAATGGTTGCCATTGTTTTATTCTTGGTAAGCAGTGCTTTTGCTGTTAAGCAAATATAAAATATAAATAAATAAATAAAAAGTGTTTGTATGTTTATGTCTGTGTGTGAGTGTATGCATGCATGTGAGTGACAGTGAGATCGAATGAGCCTTTATTTTATACAAGTTAAGCAGTGTTTCTGCTGTTTAGTGAGAGTGAAAACAAAATGAAACAGAAAAAGTGTGTGTGTGTGTGTGTGTGTGTGTGTGTGTGTGTGTGTGTGTGTGTGTGTGTGTGTGTGTGTGTGTGTGTTGCTGTGTGTCTGTGTGTCTGTGTGTTTGTGAGTATGTTTCTGTCTGTCTGTGAGCATATGTGTGCTTGCATGCATGAAAAAGAGGTGTGTGTGTGTGTGTGTGTGTGTGTGTGTGTGTGTGTGTGTGTGTGTGTGTGTGTGTGTGTGTGTGTGAGTGGGAGAGAGCGAGTGAAGAGTGAAAGTGACGGAACACTGGCAGCAGCAGCTGCTGTTAAGACGCTTGCATACCTCTTGACCTCTTAGCTCAAGATATCCGAATAAAGCCTAAAATAAAGGGGGAACAAAGGCTCAAAATAAAAACATATTTTAAATACTGCAGTTATAAAAAACACAAAGTTCCTTGAATAATAGGATTTGTGTTAGCAAGCATTTTCTGAAGTACAAGTATTTGTATGTACGAGACAGAGAATGAACTCGATCAAGCAGTGGCACCAGCAGTTAAGAAGTATGCATACCTCTCGACCTTTTAGCTCAAGAAATCTGGATTACGCCTGAAATAAAGGGGGAACAAAGTCTCAAAAATAGGAACACAATTTAAATGTCGTTCTTATAAAAGTAGATTAAATAACATGATTTGTGCTGACACGAATATTCTGAGGGAAATAAAGTCTGAAAGTCAAATGCAAGTCATTATTTATTGACTTAATCCCCAATGATTGGCAACAAACCACACACACATTTTAGGAATAAAGAACTAAAAATTAAGTAAATATCTAGATATTATTTTTTTTTAATAATGATACTTTGTGGATGTAAAAAGCTTCTTCCAACACCACTGACATACTACTGCAACTTTTAAACATTACGTGAGGGAACTATTTTACATCAAAAATATATTAGAACAAATAGTATAGTAATAAAAAATACATAAATAAATAAGTAAAACAGCAATTTTACAAACAGCTCATTCTCTAAGTTCAATAAAGCCCTGAAGGGTATGTGTTATTGTGGAAATAACACCCTTCCAAGGGTGTATTTCCACAATAACACACACCCTGTTGGGCATTATTGCTTGTATAAAAGGTATTTATGTGTTAGTAGAAGATAAAAGTTCATGTGATTACTACTTAGGAATTCGAAGAAACTGAAGTGAGGGAAAGACCTATGCATGGCAAAAATGTTGATACTGTAGTTTAGTGGTGGGGTGTAAAGCAGATTCAGAGACATAAATGTGGCTATAATAAGGTTTCTATTAGAAGTACAGAGGTGGGGATGAGCACTGCCACAAAATAATGAATATAGCTGGGAGATGCTACCAAAGCTATTTAAACAAAGTTGAACACTGGCTGTGGGGCATAGTATTCTGAGAGACGAGAAATGGTCTGACGATATAGCAAGCTGGAAATAGTTGCATTTATCTTGGCGGTGTAAGGAGCAGATCCACTGAATTGATAGGTGAGGTTTTAGTTGCATTTTAAATACGTTTGCACTCTTCATTACAGTGGTAGTGGGATGTGATTCCATACTTTAACTACACTTATATATAGACACTTTATATATAGATAGTCACCTGTAGTATTAAGGGATTTGATTATAGAGATTAGTGATTTCATAGGTTCATAGTAGGTACTAGGCTATTGGCCCTAGGGTCTATATAAGCATACCCAAAAAGGTACCCTGGCTTTCGCCACCGAAGAAAATTATTTTCTTGTGCCCCTATCGAGCAGAGCAACAGAGGTGTTCCCCGGGGTGTATTTCCTATCTCCCATCCAATCATCAAGGTTTTTCTTGAAGAGTGCTAATGAGGAGCTTTGTTTGATATAGATAGGTAGTTTGTTCCAGAGTATGGGAAGTCTCTGGGACAGGAATCTATCCCTCCAGCATGTTCTGTTTATTGTGGTGACAAGGTTTACGTCCCTAGAGCTTGTAGCTCGGAGGGATTGGGACTTCTTTAAGTGGAGCATATCCGACAGCTCTGAGTTTGACGTAGCTTTTTATTTTAGGCAAAGATCGCCTCTGAGTAGGTGATATGTGACGGAGTAAAGCTGGAGTTTTTTTAGATGGTCTGCATAGGGCATCTGTTTAAGGCCAGTAATCCTCTTTGTGAGGTATTTCTGCGGCCTTTCCATTTGTTGTAGATGTCTTGTGAGGTACATACCAAAAGGGGCATTGTACTCCATAATGGATCTAATGAGTGACGAGTAGAGGGGAACAATTTCCTCTTTTTTCCTGGATGAGAAACCATTTGTGATGAGGTGTGTCATGTAGAAGGATTTCCTGACTATTGTGGCAATGTGATTATCAAAGGAGAGACTACTGTCCACCTGTGTCCCAAGGTCTCATCACATTTTCGGTGTTAAGTAGACTACCACCTATGTGGTAGCTCATGGGTACAGAGTTTTTATCAAAGGGGATGACAATGCACTTTTTGGTATTGAGCTTGAGGCCATGGCTTTGACAACAGACATCTGTCTCCGTGAGGCCCTTTTGTAGGATGTCCACATCATTAGGAGTTTTGATTATGGCTCCTAATTTGAAGTCATCTGCAAACTTCATTAGCCAAAGACCTTCTGTATTAGCCTGTACTTCAGAAAAGTAGATAAACAGGAGAGGACCCAGGACTGAACCCTGTGGTACTCCACTTGTCACTGGTCTGAAGTCAGATTTGGAGTCTGCTACTTTCACAGTGTGGGTTCTGTCAGTGAGCCAGTTGGCAACCTAGCTTGTGACATGGGGATTTATACCTAGTTTAGTGAGTTTATCTATAATTCCAGAGTGGGGGATGGTGTCAAAAGCCTTTGCAAGATCTAGATAGGCTGTGTGAACCAGCTTACCCTCGTCTACAGCTCTGATGACTGCTTCAAAGAAGTCTATCAGGTTTAGGAGACATGATCTGCCTTTTACAAACCCAAACTGGGTGGGGTCCAGAGTTTGGAGATTACCAATGTCTTTGTGTATAAGATCCATGATGATACGTTCCATGGCCTTGCAGACCAGGCTCATTAGGCTAATGGGGTGGTAGTTCCCAGGATCCGTGGTGGCTCCCGCTTTGTGGAGAGGTGTAACTGCTGCTATGCGCCATTCAGTGGGCACAAAGCCTGAGGTGACGCTATGATTGAACATGGTGCTTATGTGGGGTGCCAGTTCATTCTGCAGTTCGAGTAGAACACAGCCTGGGATGTTGTCAGGTCTCATAGATGCTGTGTTCTTGGCTTTGGACAGTGTGGTTTTTACCTGTGCAGCCGTGATTACAGAAAATCTGCATTCTTCCAGTATAGAGATGGGCCCTTTAGGGGGTGGGGGTAAAATTAGCACTGAACCTATCTGCCAGGATGTTGGCAATATCAGTTGGTTCTGTATACTTAGTGCCATTGTGCTGTAACTCAGAGCAGATCTGAGTGTTGCCATTGAGATTCTTGACATAGCTATAGAATGCTTTATGGTTGTCTTTGGAATCAGTGGCGATTTTGTATTTGTAACTAGCTTTGGAGGATTTTATGAGGGATCTCAGCTTCTTACTGAGGCTGACCAGGGAGTTCCTCCAATCATAGGATTTTACTCTTTTTTGCAACAGTTTCTTTCTTCTGTTGCAGAGTTTGTTTAAGGCAGGGGACCACCAGATTGGCTTCCTTTTTTTGGAGGACAGTATCTTGGTTCTGTTAGGGATAGCACGATCCATGCACTTGTGTAAGTGCTTATAAAGTGCATTTGTGTAAGATTCAGCAGTCGTACCTCTATTGTCCATCTGCATGGGTGTTGTGAAGTTTTCCACTTCTGTCCTAAAAAGTGTGAAGTTGGCTTTGGAGAAATTTTTTTACGGTGGTTTCCCTAATAGGGGGTGGGGGTGGGATGTGGCTGTCTAGGGTGATTAGCTTGTGGTCTGATCTGAACAACGAGGAATTGACCTCTGGCGGTGAACACCAGTTGTCCATGTTGTTTATGACCAGGTCTAGGATATTGCTGCCCCTGGTAGGGGTGTAGATAAGTTGATCCAAGGCATTGGAATTCATGAATTCCAGAAAATTTTGAGCAAAAGAGTTGGTACATGAGTAGTTTTCCCATTCAATGGTGAGGTAGTTAAAATCGCCCATTATTAGGGTGTTGGGTTGTAACCTAATATTTTCCAGTATATCAAGAAATGAGGAGTGAGAATCCTGGGGCATGGTAGGGAATCTGTAGCAAGTTACAATTTGGATTGCGGTCTTGCCCAGAGTTAGTTGCACTTGGATAATCTTGGATGCATTATGCTGAGCAACTAGCTGTTCACACTTCCACCTTTAGTGTTTTGGTCCAGGTTAGGTGGCCGAAATGCGTGGTATGAATTATTGCCTGGTAATGTAGGGGTGCTCTCTGGAGCCTTCAACCAGGTCTCTGCCACTACACAGATGTTGATATTCTCCATTTTAAGGAGTGCCTCAAGAGAATGCATTTTGAGGTTTAGACTTCTAGCATTGAGTAGCATTACCCTCAGAATTTGCTTGCTCGTACCTGTTAAGGTGGTGAATTTGTCATTTGAACCTTGCCTAAAAAAGGCACTATAGGGATGGCAAGAGCCTTAGCCAGTATCCAGAATCCCAAGGGCAACAGGTGCAGGCCATCTCTGGCAAAGCATTGTGGTCTGTTGATCATGTCATCCCAGGCAGACAGATACTGGATCCCTTTAGAATGATACCAAAAGCTAAACCAATTGTTGAAGTCAATCGTTTTGTCCTTGTACTGTGGTATCATTCTGGGTGATGGCAGGATGCTACTCAGGGCTAGGGTCATACCTGCCCGGGCTACAAGATCGGAGAGCTCCTCCATGTCTCTTTTCATGTAGTCCAGGGAGGTACATCTCAGGTCATTCACACCAACATGGACAATGACAGCGTCATATTTGTACTTGTTGTGGAGTGATCTGAGTGCGTGCATTATGTGGCAGAGCCTATCACCTGACAGGCAGCTGACAGTAACTTTCTCCTTGTTTAGCCTGGTTAGTGAAACATTAGTGTGCCTGATTATAGAGTCACCTATGATTAAAGTGTTGGGTACATTGTTATGCCTTATGGGCTGTGATTGAGTGGCACACTTGAGTTTGTGGGCTATGTGTCATTTTGGTTGTGTTGGGGGGTGGCAGTTGCTCACGTTTCTGCTTTGGAGGTCTCTTTTGCTTGAGCAGATTTTTAGTGAGCGCCTCTGCAAATGTAGGTGTGTGTTTTGTGCTTCTATGCATTTCTCTAGAAAGTAAAATTCTATGGGGGGGGGGGGGTAAGGTTGTAATAAGTTGTTAATGGCTGGGCAATTTTCTGTCCTACAGAGAATCTGTGTATGGTTGTTAACTGGGAAAGAGCTAGGTGATGTGATAGTTCTAAGTTCCAGTTTAATTCTCTGAGGGTTGGCCCTACTGTTCTACTGTTATAGTTTACTGCAAATTTGTTACATTGCTCATGTTTGGACAATTGTGAGATTTGAAGTTTAGTGAAGATTAGAGCAACAGTGAGGAGAAATGGCAGTAAGAAAGTAAAGGCTATGATAGCTCTCAACCTTACATCTCCAGAATGTGGAACAATACCTCTCATAATATGGAACAAATGGGCAACATGTGGAACATGTTCTAGAATCTTACTAACAACTCCCACTAGGAATCTCATGGCATGCTTAAAACAAATTCCTTAATACTTTAAAAAAAGTAATTTTGATGACTTGCTATGATTCGGCATTATATTCCATAAATATCAGTTACAGAAATTCTTAACGCTGAATATGTAACATACCCTTTCGTTATGGAACAGTGAAGAACATGATCTCTTGAAGACTGAAAATGATGAGGGTTCCTGGTAATGATGTACATTTGACAGCTATCGAAGCTATACATCTTCTAGCTTAGCCGAGTAAGATGTAGAACAATGACTGTCGGTAAGATATGTTGTTATTTTGTATAATGGACCTAGTTTTTGATGCCTTTTTTAAGCACATGTAATATATGGTGATTGAATTTCAGCTAATACTGAGTAATTTTGTGGGGTTTACTTGTTCTATCATACTAATGCTGGTAGACGATAGTGAATAGTGTTGTTTTGGTAAAGAGGTACTTTTGGGTAAAGATCAGTAATTTCATTTTTTACTGTTTAAAAGTAGTTGTGAATTATTTAGCTATGTTTCAATCAATAAGAAGCATTGTATAAGGTTTTTGAGTTTAGACAGAGATTTGGCAGAACAGATTAGATTACAGTGATTAGCATATTGAATTAAGGTAGGTTCATAGGTTCATAGGTTTATACTAGGCTATCTGCCCTAAGGCATTTATAAGCCTAGCCCAAATTATTGTGGCTTACGCCACCCCTTATATGAAAAAATACTGTGCCCATTAGTTTGTTGTGCCTCTGTCCAGCAGTGACACAGAGATGATTCCTGGGGTAAACCTATGATCTCCCATCCACAGGTCTAGATTTCTCTTGAACAGAGTCAGCGAGGTGCTCTGCCTCACATGGACCGGGATTTTATTCCACAGCATAGGGAGTCTCTGAGTTGTAGCATTTTTGTAGCAGTGTATAGGTCATCGATAAATATGTTGGAAAGTGTGGTGCCTAGTATAGATCCTTGGGATACTAAAAGTTACAGGCAAGAAGTTGGAGAAATCATTTTCCATTCCATTGCTTGTGCTCTGTTAGAGAGGTAGTGATGGAACCATTGCAGAGAATAATTTGTGAGCCCTAAGGATTAGTGTTTATATAAGAGTTTTTGGTGGGAGACAGTGTCAAAAGCTTTTGATAAGTCTAGGAAGATGGTGGAGACTAGGCTTCTGCCATTTCTGTGAGTGCTGACAGTACTAACAAAATTCAGCAAAGCAGTAGTTGGGCTGTTATTAGGACAGAAGCCATGTTGGGTTGAAGACAGAAGTTGTTTATCTATTAGATAGTTGAGAAGTTGATTATGAATACATTTTTCTAATACTTTGATAGTGGAGTTAAATGGCAGCTGGCCTATAGTTTGAAAGACCTGCATTAATTCCACCTTTGAATAATTTTTTCCGCAGTGAGAGAACTTTATATTTAGATATGGATCAATTTATCAGAATTGAAACTGAATATGCAATATTCTCGGCTGATATTTCAAGAGATTTGCCAGGTAAAGCATTATGGCCAGTTGCAATACATTTTAATTTTTGGAACTATCTTTTGATGGTATCTGTGGGAACTGGTTGGAAGGAGAAATGTTGAAGGGGGTTATTTGATTGAGTAGGGACATTAAGAGCTTGATTAGTCACGTGGTTTGTTAATGACTTTACTGTCTGTATAAAGTGGATATGGAATTTTGTTACTATGTGTTTTGTGTTGGCTGTGTAACTTGTCCTGGATTTAACAGTTTATTGACTGAGGACCAGAACAGTTTTGTGTTATTAGTATGAATGTTTTGATTGTTTGAGTAGCAAGTTTACTTATCTTTGTTATAAGTTGTTTTGCTAGGTTTCTTACTTGTCTGTTTACTAGCAGAGTAGGACCTATTTTATTTTTTGTCCAGGCCTTCCATGCTTTGTCTTTTTGTTTCATGAGATGTTTAGCTGCTGAGGATAGCCATGGGATTTTTATAATTATTACACCTAAGGCATTATTCATTGATGGCATTTCTTTATCCCTATGTTTCTATGTAAAGGAGGCTATACTCAGTCATGTTAATTTAGTAGTCACCTGTGAAAAATAAATAAATACAGCAAAATAATCCCACTTATCCAAATAGAAAGGGAAACAATGAAGATGTACAGATTAGTGAGTGTTTAGATAAAGGAGAATGAATTTACCCAGTCCAAACATTGTAATTACATTCCATAATATACACTGTAGCACACAGACTGCAATTAAGGCTAAATCCTGTTGAATCTTCTGCATAATTATTCATGTATTTCATTTATTTCCTTTTTTTATCCAGAAAGTCTGACTTAGTATGAATGCCCATTTTCAGCAGATGCATGGGGAGAAAAGCTCCAGGTAACATACAATTTATAAAGCACAAAACAAAAAATACATATATATGAAGTTATTACATAACTGATAATACAAAAAAACATGTAGTATTTACACAATGTTTACAAAGAGTCAGATCACCATTACAAGGGTTGAAAAGCAGACACATATTAGATGCTTACATGCTATTGTAAATAAAATAATAGTATGCTATTGTCTAGCGTAAGTTACTGATTGAGGAAAAATGAAAAAGGAAATAAGAGTATTAGAGGTGTAAGACAGTTTGGGACTGATTTTATAGGGTAGAAAGATTAAAAAAAATGTGGGTAGAAGTGATAGAGGGGAAAGGGAGAAAAGGAAGGGGAAATAAAATACCATCAGTCTGTGGGTATTACATGGTTGCATAAATACCATCAGTCTGTGGGTATTACATGGTTGCATAAATACCATCAGTCTGTGGGTATTACACAGTTACATAAATACCATCAGTCTGTGGGTATTACATGGTTACATAAATACCATCAGTCTTTGGGTATTACACGGTTACATAAATACCATCAGTCTGTGGGTATTACACGGTTACATAAATACCATCAGTCTGTGGGTATTACACGGTTACATAAATGCCATCAGTCTGTGGGTATTACATGGTTACATAAATACCATCAGTCTATGGGTATTACACGGTTACATAAATACCATCAGTCTGTGGGTATTACACGGTTACATAAATGCCATCAGTCTGTGGGTATTACATGGTTACATAAATACCATCAGTCTGTGGGTATTACACGGTTACATAAATACCATCAGTCTTTGGGTATTACACAGTTACATAAATACCATCAGTCTGTGGGTATTACATGGTTACATAAATACCATCAGTCTGTGGGTATTACACGGTTACATAAATGCCATCAGTCTGTGGGTATTACATGGTTACATAAATACCATCAGTCTGTGGGTATTACATGGTTACATAAATACCATCGGTCTTTGGGTATTACACAGTTACATAAATACCATCAGTCTGTGGGTATTACACGGTTACATAAATACCATCAGTCTGTGGGTATTACACGGTTACATAAATGCCATCAGTCTGTGGGTATTACATGGTTACATAAATACAATCAGTCTGTGGGTATTACACGGTTACCTAAATACCATCAGTCTGAGGGTATTACACAGTTACATAAATACCATCAGTCTGTGGGTATTACATATTTACATAAATACCATCGGTCTGTGGGTATTACACAGTTACATAAATACCATCAGTCTGTGGGTATTACATAGTTACATAAATTCCATCAGTCTGTGGGTATTACATAGTTGCATAAATACCATCAGTCTGTGGGTATTACACGGTTACATAAATACCATCAGTCTGTGGGTATTACATAGTTTGCTTTTTCTTAGGCGTCTTTCAATTCAGTTTTGAATTGGGTATTGCTCAAAGGTCTGATTACAACGGTGTTTCATATGGGATACTGACTGAGAACAGTGAGTCATCAACAGGAATTCTTGGATTTGTTGGTTCCTACTAAGTTAATTCATTTGGAATGCATGTTTTTATTTGGGACATGCCACTGGATGGGGTTGGCCAGAGTGAGTGCATTGAGTGGGTGAGGTGGTATATTGCATGCCATGAGTAGGGTGTCAATGGCTGCACAGGGGTGGGTGCACTTTGGGGGGCTACATACAGTCTTATTAATTTTATGACATCATTGTTCTACTTTAAGTCTGGTGGAAGAGTAGAGATCTGTGTATATAGTTGAAGCATATAGGGGGGTACAGAGGAGAAAGGAGGTGGTTGCTGTTTGTGTTACTGTGATTGTGTAGCACGTGTTTTGTTCTGTATAGAGAGTCTATCTTGCTGTGAGTGTTTGTGACAGCAGACTCAATGTGAAGTTCAAACTTTAGCTTATTTTTGATAATGGCACCTAGTAGTTTAGTGTTCGTGACACGTTTAATTTTTGTGTTGCTTGAGGAGAGCGAATATTGATATTTGTGTACTTTTGATTTATGTTTTTGTGAAGGAATAAAATTAGTTTGGTTTTCTTGGAGTTTAAATTCAGTTGGAATTTTTTTTCACCCAGTTTCATTACAGGTGGAAGTATCCTGTATTATGGTTTGTATGGAGGCAAGAGGACACTAAGCTAAGTCATCTGATTATTGGATGATGGCTGCACGTTTTGATGATTTGTGCATATCATTAATGAATATGTTGAAAAAAAAAGTGCCAAGTATGGATCCTTGGGAGACACATGTTGGGACTGGGAGGAAGATGGAGTACTTGTCAACCCATTTTACAGAATGGGTGTGATAGTGTAAGTCGCTGGTAAACTAAGTAATAGCAGTTGACAGTGTCTAAGTGAGACAAATAGGTGTGAGACTGTATCAAAAGCCTTTGACATATCAAGGAACAGAGTGGAGATTATTTGGCCTGAGTCCCTGCCTTGATTAACAAAAAATGTAGTAGGGCAGATTCTGTATTGTGTTGGGGGACAAAAGCCATGTTAAGTAGAAGCTAGTAGCTGACTTTCTAGTAGAAATGTTAGGAGTTGCTGCTAGATACATTTTTCAAGTACTTTTGAGTCTGGAGGGAGGATGGCTATCAAGCGATACTTAGACCGCTTAGTGCGACTATGAGTGATGCTTAAACAAATTAGGGATTCTTCTCTGTTATGGGTCTGCTAATGATTATCTATACTAATTAACTTAAGACTTTCGGGAGCTATGGTGAGACATGCAGCTGTTGGGCTTTCAGGTGCTGTTGTTGTGGGTTTCAGGTTTTGAATGTATTTTTTTGTTGGTACTGGTTTTCGAGGTATGTTGGGGTGTGTGGAGTCAGGGACATAGTAGGTATGGGAAAGCAGTTTGGATTATGATTGTAGAAGCTGAGAAAATTTGGGATATGACATGGTTATTGAATGTATCTGCTATGTTTTTGTTTTCAGATGGAAAGGTATTTGGAGTGGATTTTTTGCCTCAGTTTAAGAGCTTATTTACATTTTTCCATAAACAATTGGGGTTCTTCTTATCCGTCACTTGGTTTGTTAAGAAAAAACTGTGATGTCACTAAGACCTTTTGTCTTGGTGCAGATACTGAGACAGTGATATGTTGCTAGGCTTGTTTGTGTTCTATCTTTGTACCATTGTCTCTCGGCTTTGTCCTTACCTTGTCATAAGTATTTTGGTTTGACAGATTAGTCAGGAGGACAGGATTTGCTTTGACTCTTTTATGCCTCGGTGGGTATTGCTGACTTAGTGTGGTTAAAAAAAGAGTCAATAAAGTAAGAAACAGCTTCATCAAGTGGATGGTATTTGAGAGTTAAGGGTGCCATTGAAGGAGGTTTTGTCAAAAGTTGTTAAGTTTCTCAAAGAGTGAAGTATAGTTGTTTAGTGGGCTTGTAATCATCTCTATGAATGTAAGTGAAGTGGTAATTGATCTGAGTATCTGGCAGAATGCTGACTGTTTTGATTTTCTCTGTAGTGGTTAATAGTATATAGTCCAAAATGAATGCTTCATTAGATTGTTTGCAAATTCTTTTTGATATTTGATGAGCTGTGTGAAATTAAAAAGATTGATATTGTGTGAGGGAATTTTTTTTTTTGCACACTCTTGGTTTAGATCACTAAGTAATATGGTTTCTTGATTGATGGCAGATGTTAACCAACTTTACTTATATTAAATTGTATTCACATTATTTGGGGTCGGGGGATGTAGACAGCAACCATTTGAAATGTCAAGAACCGCTAGACTGAGACCCAAAATTAAATGGCCAAAAAGGGCCATATGTTAAGTCCTGGATGGCCATTTTCTGGAATATTATCTTTTCTCCAAGGTATGATGATTTCAAAGTTGGCATATGTAAGCCTGGAGTAGTGGGTGGCTTTGCCCCCCACATCAGAGGGTACAGGTGGGCTTACCCTACTTCAAAAAAGAAGTTTAAAGGAGAAAAGCAGTGTTTGGTATTCACTCTTCTGGATTTTCAGTCTTTTTTTCCACAAATCGGCACTTGGCATTTTGAGTGTCAACATTTCAGTAAGAACCTGATGTAGGCAGCTACTGTACATATGGATTTTTGGTTATTTACTAGGAGTTTGGTAATTAGCAGCTCTTCTCTAATTTGAGGTATGGGGTGACAGCTACAGTTTTTTAGTGTAGCTTGAAAAATGATAACCACTAGACCTGCCGGTTTGTCACTTCAGTTTTTTCTAATAATATTGTAACCAGAAGATAAAACGTCATCTGCAGTTTCTGGTTATTTCCAGTCTTAGCCACATTTCAGTGATTACTAGTATGTTTGAGTGCTAGAAGTACATCCATGCATGCAGACCTGACATTCTATTACTGATACTGCAGGTGCTGAGATTGTACATTCGTAGACTAGAGGAGGATGCCGAGGTTTGTTGTGTTTGGAGGTCATGTCAAGTAGAGTTGTGAGTAGGATAGGGAATTTGTCAGTTTGGATAGGGAGAGTGTTGTGAAGAGGTTGACTTTGGGCTGAGGTGTATGCCACTGCTTAGTATTAGTCTGTTGAAGTACATGGTACGGAAATTATGTTTTTTTTTTTTTTGATATGTATGCTTTTGGTGTTTCTAGAGTAGGGTAGCAGATGATGCTTCTTTTTAGTAGAATAGTATGAAAAAAGTAGGATTCACTATCCAGCCCCAATTGTATGTTCAGCATAAACTAAGTTATCTGAAACCTGGATAACTGAATGTCTCCTTACCTGAAGTTAGAGTTTTTTTTATCAGTACAGTGTCTCAACTAAGTAGTGGCACATTACATGAATCATGCTATACCTCTCGCCGAACAAGGTACCTGGATAAGTACACTGTGTCTCTAGCCACACAATGCACCTCAGCATTCACTCTGTGTATCCCTGTGTCTCTGTGTATGGGTCCCCTTCATATAAATGAAATCTCACTTACCCAACTTTCATAACATTGAGACAAGAACCCCAAAAGTCCACAGCACTGACAGCTGAGAACCGACTTGTAACTAAAGGTAAGTAACTGCTTGGCCAGCATGTTGACCTTTGTCCCTGACCTCTAAGGTAGTGGGATCTCAGAGTTAGTATATTTAGTTAGGGGGGTGAGGGGGGCAAAGCCCCCATATGGGTGTGTTTTGTTTGCTTCTATTTCAGTTTGTTTGTCTGGTTGGCCAATGGGTTACTTACCTTTAGTTAAATGTTGGTGTTCCAAGTGGTTGGTGTTGTGGACTTTTGGTGTTTTCAGCTCAATGTTATGAAAGTCAGGTAAGTAGGATTTTCCTTTTATGAAATAGACCCCTGTGTATGTGATGTTGGAATAACTGTGTGTGTGTGTGTGTGTGTGTGTGTGTGTGTGTGTGTGTGTGTGTGTGTGTGTGTGTGTGTGTGTGTGTGGGTGTGTGCGTGTGTGTGTGTGTGTGTGTGTGTGTGTGTGTGTGTGTGTGCGTGCGCACGCGCGCGTGTGCGTGTGACTGCTGTGTTTCATTTGAATGTGTAGTGCATGAGGCATGCATTGTAGTGTGCAATTGGTTGAGTGTAAGATTGCTTTTTTCAGTGACCTGTGCTGCAATCACTGTTACGTTCACTGCTAAGTTAAATACTTCTGTATGACTGTAGCATCATCAGTAGGATAATATGCACAAGTAAAATCTTTACTCCTGCACTTCACACTGTAAAAATACTTAATGGAGCAGCATAGCATTAGCACATAATACACCTCCCACTCATACGATATGGTAAGATGGAAACTGAGTATGAATTAAGTCTGGATTGCAGACATTCACTTCTCTGTTGTGTTCTTCTTTTTTTATAAACAAACTCTATCAAAAGTAAGGCTTTTTTTAAAGTTTTAAATACAGTAAAACTATTTGCAAACAGTAAGTTTGAATATTACATTGACATTTACAGGGTGATTTATTTATTTATTTTTATTTATTTATTGACAGTGGTAGTGATAACACCATACTTCAAATAAGAAGGCTTTCTGTTACCCAGCTTCAGATAATTTGGTTTATGTACATAAAGGTGGAGTTGGCTAGTTTGACAAACTGCTCGTACAGATTTTATACAATGTCTTGGCAGTTTATCAAAGACCTTTACTCTTGACCATTGCCAAAGAAAGTTAAAGGTAGAAGCATTAGCCCCAAAGGCTGTTACTCATCAACTAATTATCACAAAAGAAATTAAGAAAGGCAGATGGAGTCACAGTACTAGGCTGAAACCAGAATTTGCAGTTTTGCTTTTAGATAACTAATGATGCGATCAGTACATACCTCTCAACTGTGCAGATTTTTCCAGAATCTCCACATTTTTGGCCTATATTTTCTCTTTTTTCTCATAAAATTTTGGTTTTCTGGCAAATCATTATCAAGTCATTGAGGATTGAAGACAGAAAATAATGAAAGACATTTTTGTTTCCGGCTTCATACTCTTCTGAAAATTCATGCTAATATAAAACCTTTTATTAAATCAACTTTTTAATTTTGTAAGAGCAATATTTAAAAAATGTCCTTAATTTTGGGACTTTGTCCCCCTATTATTTATGGCTGTGTCAAGATTTCTTGCCCTAAGAGGTTGTGAGGTATGAATCAGTTCAGAAAGCCTGAAGATACATGAAATGAATAAGGGAACTGGGACTTGTGACCACTACTGTCACGTCATTGCTATCACATTGTGGCTACAGTTATTGACAAAGTGAGACAGCGTATTCAGGACGAACAGCATTCCTGAACTCTAGTTAGACTAATTATGTCTGTAATGTGAGGATCAGCTGCAGTTATAACTTCATGTTAGAATAGTCACAGCACAGGTGCGGTCAAAGAAAATGTAGTTTCAAAACTAAAGAATGCTATCATTTCTGTGACAAACAACTTTTGCAATGCATTTATTGCAAAAAAGTCCCTTGGTGACAACTTGTATGATTTTTATTGTGGACTTCATAGTAGTATAAAACCTTAATTAGACCTAGACTTTGATCTTCTAAATTAACTCGGAACTGGCTAAGTGTCTGGACTTCTGAACTTCCGTACGACAAATGCTGCCAGCGTTACTGCAGTATAACTTCAAACAGCTAGAAACAACTGGCAGCTCATCTGACAAATACTTTCATGAGAACATTATAAAAAAATTTAAAAAAAAATGTTCTGAATATGACATTTCATAGGTCCAAGGTTAAGCCATTGTGTCATTATACATAAATAGGTGTCTACAATAAATATACTATGTGTGCTGTCCATGTTACAAAAGGCAAAGCTACAGGAACATTATGACTTAATTGCACTTATGTTGTAATAGCAGATGTAGCAAGACGTATTGTATAGTTAGACAAGACAGAAAATATTTGTAATATTAGTGGCAATGAATTTATCTCTTACCAAGGTAAATGTGACTGAGAAATTAATACCAAAAAACTGCATTTTCTATTGCAAGAGCAATACACACACACACACACACACACACACATATATATATATATATATATATATATATATATATATATATATATATATATATATATATATATACATGTATAGAATACATATACAGGTATAAGTATAGAAATGTCTCATAAAGATAATAAAGGTTTATTTATTTATTTGCACATGACCCCACTTTGCACACGATACTGCAGGCTTCTTTTTTTGCACATGACCCCACTTTGCTCACGATACCTCAGGTTTCTTTCCATGTTTCTGTTCCAGGTATGCCATATGACCCCAGTATGCACACACTACAGGATTGACATGGCACCCCTCCTGGTTAATTGATCTACCTTTTTAATGATAATGAAGATGCACACAGCGCCTTGCAAGACTACTGTTGTTACATTATTATTGGATAGGAACTGTTGTGTTAACTTAAATAAACTACTTGAAGTATATATATTTACGTATATACAATAAATATGTTTTGAACATGTAGCCATATTAGCTAGATAAAGGAGCCATGTTGTTTGCAGAGTATTTCTGTTAATAAGTACTTTTTTAAGTAAAGAAGAATGGCATCCATGTATGATGAGATACATGTCTTGCCTCCATTTCGATTAACACCTCTATTGAGAGGGTGATAAAGAAGAGTGTGGAAAATTGGTTTAAGGAATCAGTTATACATTTAAGGGGAACTTGGGACAGCCTTATGTGCTGAAGTGGCTTTATACAGATTAGTTGTAATATTAATACATGGGAAGGTAAAGTTATGTGCACCCAAGAGACTTATGACAATTGGAATGGGAACCTAATAATTTTGAGAACAAAGAGTACTTCTTTATTGTATTTTGATTACTTATTGTACATAATATGTTTATAGGTAATTATATGCATATCATTTTAATACCTTTACATTGTTTTTATTGATTAAACACTATGTAATCAAGAAGTGGTTTCACTGATACAACTTTCTGTACAATGTGTGACTAGTCACATATCAGGTTACATTTAAGACTCTAATATACTCATATAAATGTCTTTAGTACTTGTATAATCGTCTATCACCTGTGTATTATTCTCCTTGTAATATGCTTAGCAAGACACTTATCCATGCCCCCTCTATATGCCAGTTAAACCGCTCACTTCCAATTGTCTCCTTCACCTCTATACTATCTTATGGACTTATTCTCCCCCCACTCTGTTGTAACATATTCACAGCTGCCACATATGTTTTTCTTCCCCAAAGAGAGATGTGCCCTTCAGAACACACCATAGTTTTCATTCCAATAAAATACAAATTATACAGCTTTGGCAGCTCACAAGTCTTATTACCCAGTGGATTAACCAGAATTTTTCTCTCTACAAATATATCACCCCTGACAATATTATCATCATAAAAACTTCAGTCCTGCACTACTTTGACTGCACTCTGCCACTCTAATGATCAGAACATTTCAATACATTTCCTACCAGATGTACATAGTTCTTGTTTAATGTCTCCTGCCTTTTGGGGTACACTTTCACTCCTAGATATTTCTCTTTCCATGCTGAAATATAATACTTATATTTCTATATAAAATATATAGGTCTATATTACATAGTGGAAGTTTAATAACTTCTAGCATGGAATATTCAAACCATCTTGTTCGAAGTTAAAAAACGTTGACTATGGATGCAAAACAAAAAAAGAAAAGAAAACAAAATAAACTGTTGTAAGCAGGGGGTAAGCCCCCCTGCATCCCCCATGTAGGGGGCTGTGCCTCCACACACCCCGCTACTTAAATATGCCAACTCCAAGATTGCACCACATTGAACAAAAAGGAAACCACCCCTTACGGAGATTTCCATTGAAATGCTCAAACTTCTGCAAATTCGAACTTATGGTCTCGACCATATGAGGTTCGAACTTGCAAGAAGTTTGACTATCTGACAGAAACCCAAAATATATAGATTTACATATAACATTTTTCAGTACCAAGTACAATAGATGGTATCTATATGATTACTCACTTGCAAGAATGGGACCAAAGGCCTGACTGCCTCCTGAACACCCTAAGAAACTCTAAGACCCTTGATAACATCATCTGCATCACCTTCATCAAGAGCATGCAGTCATCAGCAAATAAATTAACATTATTGCTACCTCCCTCACCCCCAAGTTTATGAAATATATTCAAAGATATTGAGCTAACTTTTCCTTGGCAATGAGAAACAAGTGTGCTCAAAATAGGCAACCATATCTTGTCCACTATATGCGACACTATATGTCACTATAATAACCGACCCTACACACTGCACACACCACAATAACAACAATAAAACACTATATATGACAGACAATTCACTCCTGGGGTGGTGTCCATGTCCCTTCTGGACAGAGGAAGTCAGTATTAACTACCATAGACCATTACCTCTGTAAACTTCCTCTCTTAATTATTACCAGCTGGGGCAACTCAGGATAAATATGGCTAGGCTTGTAAGGGTTCTAAGGCCGTTAGCCTAGTAACCTGTTATGAACCTATGAACCTATATATATATGTGCGCGCACACACACACACACACACACACGCACACACACACACACACACACATATATATATATATATATATATATATATATATATATATATATATATATATATATACATACATACATAAATATATATCTATGCAATGCTCTGAACAATTATACGAAATATATAACCAAAGCGGGTAGATTCACAAGCCACACATTTATTTACATTACTTTGTAGGACATTCTGGTAGTGAAAGCACACTATAATTAGAAATGCCAGATGACTTGTAGTAAAATGGATCCCTATGACTGAGTTTTCAGAAACTCGAAATTCATATGGTCGGTAACATGGGATCAAATTTCCAAAAACTCAAAGGTTTTGAAAGGAGATGGTGGTACAGCGCAGAACAGGAAATTTACCCTTTTCCTCAGTGTAGCAATCTCAGAGTTGGTATACTTAATTTGCAGGGGGTGTGGCATGCATGGGGGCTTGCCCACTACAAAACATTAAAAACATTAAAAAAGTTATGATTTTCAGAAACTCAGTCATATAAGCCCCACCATATGAATTCTGAGTTTCTGAAAACTCAATCATCTGATAGGGATCCAGTAAAACTGCAATTTACTTTTGATACATAGAAATGCACTAAATAACAAATAATTTATTAAACAGTGTCCAGTCAAAGATGGGGTGGGGGTTATTAACTCAGAATTCTGCTAGAAGAACTGCTCTTCCACAGATATTTCCCATCAGTTCAAAGTACATGTAACATGTTCGCTGAAGAATACATCAGAATTCCCAGTTTCAGCACCCTCACCATTTCAGTCATGATCTGACTGTATCACCCTAATGCACTAACTACTCTCCCCTCCTTTAATGCTACTGCTGCTACTTACAAACATCTCCCTCCTTTTCTTTTAACTGCTTTTAAAGTCCTACTAATACGCAATATTAAATACAGCTTTCAGCACTGTATCCTTGGATAATTGTACCCTGAGTTTGTTTCTTGCATATATTCTGTATCATCACTTACTTGTTCACCTTGTAATACATGCTGGTAATCTTTTTTTTTTAACCTGTTTAACTTGGTCACTGTACTTAATGTGTGTAACTCTTCATACTATGTTATCTTTGACTGATTTTATGCATGTATGTAACTTTTCTGCCTGTAAACCTTGCGCTTTTCCCTAGGGTCTCCTCTGAAAAAAGGCTGTTGCCCAGTTGGACTAACCCAGTTAACAAATGTCAAATAAATAAATAAAATAATTGTAGCATTTTTTTCTTATCATGCAGTACATTTTTTTCTTATTTGGATCAAAGACTGTAACATCTACACATTAGCAAACAATACTTGTTTCTTCCTGTATATTGCCCTGTCATACAAAAATGTGCAAAGATTTTGTGTTCTATGTTGATCTGTAAAAAAAAAAAAATATAAAAAAAAAAAAAAAAAAAAAACACTAAAACTGGACATATACAATGTCAAAATCCTTAGTTTTCTATACTTAGGAGCAATGTACAGCCAGTACACTAACTTTTTGTTTGTTTGTTTTTCACATAGAGTGATCAGTGAGTAATTACACAAGATGGCTGACAGGCACATGGGCAAACAAAACTCTAATAACTTTAGTACAAAATGTGCTGTGACTAGAAGGGGAAATGAAATAACTTGAGACACACATTATGATGCAACAGTAGAGTATAGATACAACAAGCCAAACCTGGGACATACTTAAAATATTTCCTGGAGTTATAAGTCAAGGTTTTTAAGACTTGGGCTCCATGTCATTGGCATGACCTGTACCAGAAAACCAAGTATTAGGTAAACAAGTTTGGGGCAGTGTAAGTCCACCCACAGTAGTGATACAACATTAAATTATCTTCCGCTAGTTCCCTCTCCTTAAACTGTGAAATCAGCATTTTAATTTGTAGACAAGTGCATGAGTTCAAATCCAGAAAACAATGGATCATTATCTGCATGCATATGTTGTGACTTACAAACTCAAACCTGCTGACAGCACTGTTATTACCTAAATGTGATTAGCTTATTGAAACTAAAGCTCTAAATGCATTTTTCAAGATAATTTTTTTTTAACAAAATCTCTGGGAAAAGTGTTTCTATTTTTAACACAGAATAAATCCCTTCGCTTCTCATACTTTTTTGAAAGGAAATGTTTTTTTTTACCTTAATATAATGTTAATTATATTTTGCCAGATTACATTTATAGTTTTATTGCTCTCTTGGGCAGTTGAAGTTCCTGCATAATTAGAGGACAGAGAAACAATAATGATCATTTATAAATGAGGGTCATGAATTCATCTTAGAAGACAAAGCCCAGGGCAGGCCTCAGTACACAGACATGGAACCTTGGCACATGTACTTTGTAATATAATGCTGCAGGTTTAAATCTCTGGCAGCTGACTAGAGTATTTATACCCGCAATAAGACATTTTCTTATACCAGCTGTCAAAGAAGTTAATCCATTTCAATTCAAATACATTGGCTGGCTGCCAACTGGCTTCAAATTCAAAGTTAGTTTACTATAAGATACTGGAAGAAGAGTGAAAGATGGCAGTAGTAGTATTAATGCTTTCCAGTTTATCTCACTTTCCAGAAATAAAAAAAAAATGAAGTTAATGAAGCTCCAGAATTCTATTTCTAGTAATGTGATTAAGTGATGTTTTTAAATACGATTCCTTCTGTGCGAGTTGTAATATAATTCATAATCCTGAGGATTCAGAGGGACCCACTGCTAGTAGTAGGAGTTGCAATCAAAAGTGAGTGCTCCCACAATGCAGAAAAATATGATTCAGAGACATGTTATAAGCAATGACAAAAGACCTCATTATTGGCTAATCTGCATGTTTCTTAATTGCACCTAACTACTGCAAGTGCAAATCAGCACTTTTCTGCAGTAGTCAACAATGGTGGACCATGCATTGCATTGGCACAGGCACAGACCCACTGAACGTCCCACACACACACATGCACACATTGAAACACACACACACACACACACACACACACACACACACACACACACACACACACACACACACACACACACACACACACACACACACACACTCCAACATGCCTTTTACCTGTCTCTGAGTTGAAGGAAAGTCCTCAAGGTCTCTTCTTATTTTTGTCCCTGCCCCCCTAAACCACAAATTCTCACAGTCAATCAGTAGTGCCAGAGTTTCATTCAAAGACATTTATGTTCATAGGTTCATACACAAGTACTAGGCTAGCTGATCTTGCAGGCCATGTTGAGCCTAGCCAATTTCTGTTAAAGGCAAGAATCAAACCCTGTATCTCTCTCTATGAGGTAAACATCTTAACCATTATACAAACAGTAAACTGGTAATAGAGCGACCAAGGCAGCATAAAAGGCAATAAAATCTCATCTTAAAAACGTTTTATTATATCCAAAAATATGAGGTAAGCGCTTTCGCATAAAATGCTTCTTCAGACCTTTAAAATACACACAATACAGCAAATATATATAAATAAAATACAATTCAAATCAACCAATCCCGATGTCATACTAATCAACTTAACCATTTTCCTTAAAATCACAGTATATATCAGAATAAGGGACTGACATATAATAAACAATACATAACTCTAGTGACAGTCTTCTATACATAATATACGAACATGAAAATCACAGCAGAGCAAATTAAACATTCAGCCTAGAATAACATTTACTTAGGAATCCTACGTTTTTTCAGAAATGGCTTGATAGATGCTCACTCATTCAATCCAGAACCTCTATCAGCCCTCAAAATAATCATCCAATTGGTTTCTCTGTACTCAGTGTGGTTACGAATATCACCCACACTAATATTGGGTGTTATAATATCAATAACCCTAAAAATAAAATAATGTATATCACCACACTCCATAACATGCTTTGACAAGGCATTATGTTCAGAGCCCTTCCGTATACTATAAACATTTACATTAAATGTAAATCTCCTTCCCAAGTCAGGGTGGTCAAACATCTCAGATGTATTAATTAACTCACAGAAGTTACAGTTGCCGCATGTAGACTTGGGAAGGAGATTTGCGTTTAATGTAAATGGGAATTGTAGGTCCACGAATGTGGTATATTTATCCGAGTGTGTTTCCTGTAAATCTTTCTACGTAGGGAAAACCAATAGGTAATTATGGGAAAGAATAAGAGAACATGTTTACAGTATACGGAAGGTTCCTTCCTATTACATCTCTAGGAAACCTTGCACTTCTGCGCAGATGGCATACAAAAACCAAGTGTACCACAAGTCCGATAATGGCTTTAAACACAATTATAAATCTAAAGCTATATGACCTTTTTCATGTTACTCAAAATACAATATCTCACTAATGCAGTTAGAAAGTTTTTAATAAAACAGTACTGAATAATTTAATGAGGGGGGCATGCTCCTACAGTACTGCAGATTTATATAATTTGATATGGTTTGTTAAACTCCATCCATCGTGAAATATTATGAACAGATTTCCAATCACAACTACTTGTTATGTGTTCTCAAACTGAATGTCAAAACCTCTTGTGTACTGCTTTTGAGGTAAATTTCTTGACAGCTATTTTCCAAGCAAATAACAACTAGTGTTTGATCAAAGAACTGATCTTAATACTCCATTTTATTCTTATGGAAGTCTTTGTACAATATCAATAAACTGCATGTGACTCAAAGATGACACTAAATTTGCTCAAATGGATAGAAAATATTGTCTGTTGTCCATATATATATATATATATATATATATATATATATATATATATATATATATATACAGAGGATCACTACTAAATCTCGAATTACGGAATCTCGAGACTCTGAATCCCGAAGACCAGAATCTTGAGATTCCGTAACACTGAAAATAAAAAACAAACTTTTTTAAAGCATATGCAGGGGGGCAAGCTGTGCCCCCCATACCCCCTGCAACTTAAATGTACTAACTTCGAGATCACACCATAGTGGAGTGAACGGCAAAATAGTGCCGTGCAGAGCGAAACGGAAATTGTGCCATTCACTCCACTGTAGTGTGATATCGGAGTTGGTATATTTAAGTGCAGGGGGTGTGGGAGGGGGGCTTATATGTTTCTAAATGTTTTTTTTTTTTTTTTTTTTTTTTACTTCGGTATTACGGAATCTCAAGATTCTGGTCTTTGAGATTCAGAGTCTTGAGATTCCGTAATTCGGGATTTAGTAGTGATCCTATATATATATATATATATATATATATATATATATATATATATATATATATATATATATATATATATATATATATATATATATATATATATATATATATTTCATTAGCCAAAGATCCTCTGTGTTAGTCTGTACTTCAGAAAAGTAGATACCAAACAGGAGAGGACCTAGGACTGAACCCTGTGGCACTCCACGTTACTGGTCTGAAGTCAGATTTGGAGTCTGTTACTTTCACAGTGTGGGTACTGTCAGTGAACCAGTTGGCAACCCATTTTGTGACATAGGTATTTATACCTAGTTTAGTGAGTTTATCTAAAATTCCAGAGTGGGGGATGGTGTCAAAAGCCTTGACAAGATCTAGATAGGCTCTGTGAACCACCTTATCCTCATCTACAGCTTTGTTGACTGCTTCAAAGAAGTCTATCAGGTTTAGGAGACATGATCTGCCTTTTACAAACTGGGTGGGGTCCAGAGTTTGGAGATTACTAATGTCTTTGTGTCTAAGATCCATGATGATACATTCCATGGCCTTGCAGACCAGGCTCGTTAGGCTACAGGGGTGGTAGTTCCCAAGGTCCGTGGTGGCTCCCCCTTTGTGGAGTGGGATAACCATCACTGTGCACCATTCAGTGTTCACAACACCTGAGGTGAGGCTATGATTGAACATGTTGCTCAGGTGGGGTGCCAGTTCATTCTGCAGTTCATGTAGAATACAGCCAGGGATGTTGTCAGGTCCCATGGATGCTGTGTTCTTTGCTTTGGAGAGTGTGGATTTTATCTATGCAGCCGTGATTACAGGAACGTTGCATTCTACCGGTATAGAGATGGGCCCTTTAGGGGTGAGAGGGGGGTAAAGTTAGCACTGAACCTATCTGCCAGAATGTTGGCAATATCAGTTGGTTCTGTACATTTAGTGCCATTGTGCTGTAACTCAGAGCAGATCTGAGTGTTGCCATTGAGATTCTTGACATAGCTGTAGAATGCTTTGTGGTTGTCTTTAGAATCAGTGGTGATTTTGTTTTCGTAACTAGCTTTGGAGGATTTTATGAGGGATCTCAGCTTCTTAGTGAGGCTGACCAGGGAGTTCTTCCAATCATGGGATTTTACTCTTTTTTTGCAACAGTTTCTTTCTTCTTTTGCAGAGTTTGTTTATGGCAGGGGACCACCAGATTGGATTCCTTTTTTTGAAGGACAGCATCTTGGTTCTGTTAGGGATAACACAATCCATGCCATCATGTAAGTGCTTATAAAGTGCATTTGTGTAGGATTCAGCAGTCGTACCTCTACTGTTGTCCATCTGCATGGGTGTCGTGAAGTTTGCCACTTCTGTCTTAAGATGTGTGAAGCTGACTTTGGAGATATTTTTTATGGTGGTTTCCCTACTGAGGGTTGGGGGCGGGATGTGGATGTCTAGGGTAATTAGCTTATGGTCGGATCTGACCAACAAGGAATTGACCTCTGGTGTGGAACACCGGTCGCCTATGTTGGTAATGACCAGGTCTAGGATATGGCTGCCACTGGTGGGGGTGTGGATAAGTTGATCCAAGGCACTGGAATTTATGAATTCCAGAAAACATTGAGAAAACGAATTGGTACATGAGTAATTTTCCCAGTTAATGGTGTGCTAGTTGAAATTGCCCATTATTAGGGTGTTGGGTTGTACCCTAATATTTTCCAGTGTATCAAGAAATGAGGAGTGAGAATCCTGGGGCATGGTAGGGGATCTGTAGCAAGTTACAATTTGGATTGCAGTCTTCCCCAGAGTTAGTTGCACTTGGATAATCTCAGATGCATTATGCTGAGCAACTAGCCTGGAGGTGTGGATATCCTTAATGAATATGGACACGCCTCCACCTTTAGTGTTTCGGTCCAGGTTAGGTGGCCGAAAGGTGTGGAATGAGTTATGGCCTGGTAATGCAGGGGTGCCCTCTGGAACCTTGAACCATATATATATACATATATACCATATACACACACACACAAACACATACACACACACACATTAAATACCAATTTAAATTACTGATTACATAAGAAGACGGAAATGTGTAGAATTTCAACATTTTTTTTTTGCTTCTTGAGACCTCAGATGGTTGAATTATAACCTTGTTATACAAGAAGACAAATGGATAGTTTTAGAAAATATGAATTGCTGCTGTTTACAAACAAGTCTAAGTTGTTATTCACATAATACCCAAATACTGTTTCTATTTTGGCTAATGTGCAAACACATACATGCTCTGGATGCAGTCTGATGCTTAATGAATGAGCAAGTTTTGAATAACCTGATGTTATTAATTACTTCTATAGTGCCAGGATTTATGCAGTGGTATTATGCTGAAATTTCATATTAAAGACATTACTTTCTTTAAAATCACCTTTACAGTTAAATTTTAATGTTTTTACCATATCATATAGTGAAAAAAAGCTATTTGGTAAGAATATATATTTTCATCAAGACTGTTTCTAGCAAGCAGTTATGTTCTGACTTAAGATACACTGAGTTACATAATTCTGCACATCACATCAACATCATTGCTCAGATTACACAGTAGAAGTAAAATATGTAAGGAAAGGTAAGGCAGTACCATTGCAGGAAGTCAGTTAGGCTGCTAAGGCATCCGAGTGCAATTTTCATTCCCAGTGGTTTTGCAATAGAGACAGCTTTATCAACATGAGTTCTCAGTGTCTGTGTGAAACAAAAGCCATCAAATGGGTAAGCGATACTGGTGAGAAAATACTGTCTGATTACTTACATTAACCATGTTTTCATTGAAGATTGAGATGAACATGCATGAACATTGAGAGCAAAGCCCAGGCTGCTAAAAGAGTCTGTATATGCAGTAGATAACAACACTGTTATTATGCTATACATTTTATGTAAACACCTAAGTATTACATGTGAATTTAACACCTGAAATCTGCCATTGCTGTTTCCTTATATGACAGAGTTGCCATGGAACGTTTTACAATGTAGAGGAACCATCCAACTGCTGTCTGTAAATGATACATTCAACAAATTATTTGAATTAGTTTATTGAGTGCTATTTTGATCATTCAAGCTTACTGTATATATTTTTTACTCCTGGAGATGTTAAACTGTCCAAAGTAAATAAATATTTTCATTTGCACTGTGGACCTTGCCTCAGGTGACTGATTTAACCAAGCCGACAGGTTCAGCAAACAGTGTTCCATGGTACAAGCTGAACAATCACTATAAAACGTACGCATCACAGCAGGCCTAGGATGTGACTGAACACTTCAATGAAAACAACTCAACAATCCAAATAGTCACAATTATGAAAATGAGAAAAAAAAAGATTTATTTCTGAAAATCTTTCTTCTCAAAAATCAACATATTACAACAAAATGTAATAGCATCAAAATTATTTCTTATGGAAGGCCAAATATTCCACATCCCTGACATCCACAAATTCCATAAGCCTACTCTTACCGTCCAGAATATTGCTAAATATAAAACTAATTAAAATTCCCAAACTTAAACCTGACCTTAAACATTGATAAACCTCCAACTGTAATACAAACCTAAGTGCCGAACTTAAACTTTACTCTAACACTAAACCTATAGCTAAGCTTTAGGGTTCACCTTATTCCCAACTTTAAAACTAAACTCAGCAGTAATCCTGAATCAAAACTTAACCCTAAATATAAAAGTAATCTTTAACTTAACCATAAATTTAAATGTAAACCTAATATAGACCAGTTCTGACGAAATGTTAAAGCAATGCTTTGGTTTTCATTACACTGGATGTTAATCCTATCTGTCACCCAAATCATAGCACTCCGCAGGCAATCTTAACTATAAACTCTGATTTGTACAAGTACTTTAGTAGCAATCTTCAATCAAATGTAATTTCATTTAAATGCAGTATTAGAACAAATCAAAGTCAACAAAAAGAATATGAGCAAACTACTCTTGACTAAACGGCTTGGAAATGAATTGCCCAAAAGATTAAATAAAGCAATTTTGCAAATAAAATGTTATGAGTTGGATTCCTAAGAGAAGCATCGTTAAATAGCAGATAGTACAACACATAGTCCACTATTGACTAAATGTGCTAGTCTCCCCCCACCCCAGTTTAGCTTTGTACCCATAGCTGTTCCAGTGATGAAAAAAAAATGACAGTTAAATATAAAGGAGCCCAGATCAGTTTTAATGCATAAACGTCCTCCTGCATATATTACTTTGGCACAAACAAAACATTTCAATAGATGACTGAAGAAAATCAGCACAAGCATTGTGGGAGTACAACACCGATATCCAAAAGAGGCGAAACACACAAATCTGAAACGTACAGATATATTACTATTTTCAGTACATTATGACAGCAGTACAATGCATACTCCACTTAAACTACTTAGCCACAAAGAACCTACTAACCAGCAGTGAACATGACTTTAGAACAGATCGCAGTACCCAAACCCACTAGTAAAGATCACAACAAGTCGCACCATATAGATATTGTATTTCTTGATTCTTCCAAAGCCTCAAATGTAATGAAGCATAATTTACAAGAAAATGAATTACATTCCTCAGCCATCCTGTGGTTATGTGATTTGTTTGTTATCTGTTAACATTACAAGTAGAAAGCTTTATGTAGAGAACACATTGCAAGCAGTAGCTTGAAAAACCTCAATGACTCACTCCTATATATCAAACATGTGAGCACCTGAGTTCTCAGTCCTTAGTTCATTAGTCCTTTTAGTATTCCAAAACTCAATGTATAAATGCACAAAAGGCACTTGTTTAATACAATATGCCGATGACTCAATGCTCTGTTAAAGAGCAAATACTTTATGTCTCTGTTATTACAAAAAGGTAATATACTGTAGCTTTAGCAATCTTTTCAACTGGGTACAACAAAAAAATGTATCATAAATTAGTGAAAAATTATTACATTTGGAAAATGTAATGAAATCAAGAAATAATCAGCAAAAACATTATCATTTGAACTTCAAGCCTTACTGAAACTGCGGCCAGCTAGAAATACTAAGGTATCAAAGCCAGCATTGTAGATGATACTGCTTGGATACTTGTGTAAATATCCCACAATTTCTTATGCTTCCTGTTTAATGACTCATATACTGCTTAAGGTTCTCATGCATTTACAGACACTGATCATTTAGTATCTCATCTTATGACTTTGTTTACAGTCACTATTTAAACTTTTATTAATTCGATCCTGTAATTGCTTAAGTTCCTTTAATATCCTTAAGTTACACTGCTCACTGTCTGGGTCACTGCTCAACAGACTTCTCACCTGACTCCGTTTTTGGAGGAAGATCCTTATTTTTAGACTTGATTTACTCCAGCACATGATGCCATTATTTTTAGAGGCGTGTACCTATTTTCAGCTATATTTATCCATTTACACATTTTTTTCTGAATCCCCTTCGTCACAGATAATGTTTAAAGCTGCCTTGTTCACAAATAATACACTGCATGACCAACATACTAGTGGTACCAATAATTTAATGAAAGAGGACTCAGACCTTAAAACCTCCTTTTTTCAAAAGCAAACATAAATAACCTTTGTGTTAGAAATCTGCAACATAGTTGATTAAAGTTTACAAATTTTATACTGTCTCTTTTGACAATGTGGTTATATATTTTTTTTAATTTTGTTACTGTTGTGTATTTCTGATGGTCTTTTGTACTATTTGGTATTCAAACACTATGCTAACTAATGTCCAGATTCAAACACTATGCTAACTAATGTCCAGATTCAAACACTATGCTAACTAATGTCCAGATTCAAACACTATGCTAACTAATGTCCAGATTCAAACACTATGCCAACTAATGTCCAGATTCAAACACTATGCTAACTAATGTCCAGATTCAAACACTATGCTAACTAACTAATGTCCAGATTCAAACACTATGCTAACTAATGTCCAGATTCAAACACTATGCCAACTAATGTCCAGATTCAAACACTATGCTAACTAATGTCCAGATTCAAACACTATGCTAACTAATGTCCAGATTCAAACACTATGCTAACTAACTAATGTCCAGATTCAAACACTATGCTAACTAATGTCCAGATTCAAACACTATGCTAACTAATGTCCAGATTCAAACACTATGCTAACTAATGTCCAGATTCAAACACTATGCCAACTAATGTCCAGATTCAAACACTATGCTAACTAATGTCCAGATTCAAACACTATGCTAACTAACTAATGTCCAGATTCAAACACTATGCTAACTAATGTCCAGATTCAAACACTATGCCAACTAATGTCCAGATTCAAACACTATGCTAACTAATGTCCAGATTCAAACACTATGCTAACTAACTAATGTCCAGATTCAAACACTATGCTAACTAATGTCCAGATTCAAACACTATGCTAACTAATGTCCAGATTTTTGGCTTTATGTACGTGTTTTTCAAGGGCCTTTGTACCTATTTGTAATGTCTGCAGTGTGAGAATTATGCTGTTCAGCCTTTAATTTTTTTTATGCACCTTTTTGTAACATTTTCTTTGCTGTTGTGTTTGTAAATATTTTTTACCTTTACTGCCCAGGTCATGGCTGAAAGGGGTCTTTTGGGCAAACCTACCTAAATGGTTAACAAATCAAATGAATAAATAAATGCAATGAAAACTCAAATATTCAATATAATATAGACAATTAAGGAAGTCGATAAAAAACTGGGAGCCCTGCATAGGATAAAAACTTATTTACTTCCAAACTCACTTCTTCCTAAGTCATTGTAAAGAACTTAAAAAAATGTACTCAATAAAATCAAAAATGCTTAAAAGAAAGTATTTGGAATAGATGTGGGTCAACCATCTGCTTCCAGTCTCTGTCATAGACGACAGGACCTTGGCCGGATGCCTGCCTTACCAAAAATCTTCTTGGGTTTACACACAAACTTTCCTGTCTGGACTTACTTACCACATTGTCATGGTACACACCAAATGAAAAACTCAAAACTTTAAATAACTAATTACTGAACAAATGTAAAACGTATCCCAAAGCAGGTTCAGATACCTAGCTGATTCCTTTCTACAACACTGAAGTCTGTTAGTATTAACTTACAGTATTACTCTCTGCAGCTTTGTTTCAAACCTCCTGCAAAGCCCTCTTCATTTAATGTTACTCTTTTTATAGTTGTGGTATAGTATAAATAATTCTGTCTCTTTTCATGCTTATAATTACACACTTTTACTTATATGAATAATTCTTGCCTGGTACAAGATTACATTCATCTAATTGATAAAATTTGGCTTTGCTGTACTGACTATGCTTCACACTCATCATATATAGTGTATTAAATACATATGAGTGCATTCCAGGCTTACTTTGCATACAATCTATTGTTTTAGATATATATGAGTGCATTCCAGGCTTACCTTGAATAGCATTTACTGTATTGCATATATATGAGTGCATTCCAGGCTTACTTTGCATAGCATATACCATATTACATACAATATGAGTGCATTCTAACTCCTTTCCCCTACCCACTATCCAACCTCCTCTTTAAAACTCCCACAGATCAACTATATATTATCATACATTACTTACCAACTCACTGCCGCCTACTCCCCACTGTCCCATCTATACCCACTAACTCTCCCCTGGACTAAGTTGAAAAGCTTTCCCTTAAAATGTCACTGCACCTCATATGAACTTGTCTATATGCTCCTCCTTTTTCAGTTTTTCCTTTCCTGTCTTATCTTCAGTACATCTTCAAGATTATCTCTACTAAACATACTGTGTGAACAACCATTATATGTTACTACCTGCTATACTTTTAATTGTATGTCTAAAGCTCTATGCTTATGTAAATATCTTATGCAATCATATGTTACTGTCTGCTACATTTTTATAACTGAATGTGTAAATATCTTATGTATAGTATGTTAGCAATTGTTCTGGAACTTTTCTCCCTGGGCCTCCACTGAAAACGGATAGCTCTGTCTAGTCAGACCTCCCCAGTTAACACATGTAAAATAAATAAATAAATTCCAGGCTTCCTTTTGGTAGCATGTACATACATATGAGTGCATTCCAGGCTTACTTTCCATAGCATATACCGTATTATATAGATATGAGTGCATTCCAGGCTTAAATTAAATGCTATTACTTCTGCAGTTTACTTAGCAAGACTACATTAATGCAAATTTGCAATGAATAAGTCTCAGCTATACTCTTCATTACAATTGTATACTATTCTCAACTTATCAACTCATTCAAAAGAACTGTTGGCATTTCGTTGAATCATTAGTACTCTTGGCATTCAGTTTTGGTTAAGTGTATCCTTGTATAAATTATATCAACCATTTTTGTAATAATTCATCCTGTCAAAAAAGAGACACATCAGTAAATTGCTGCCATATCTTATATTTAGATTTGCCTTTTCTCCAGATCACCTCTTCTTAGTGCACTAGTTTAACGTGGTAAAGCCACAGACTTTTCACATCATTTATAATAACAGAAAATTAAGTGTCCCCAGGCTAAAAGTCCTGTGGAACCCCAACAGAGACTTTAAGTTGGGAAAATGTATTATATCAATTCTGTTCATGCATTCATAAGTATACATTAGGCCAATGACCAGCAGGGTCTTTATAAACCGAGCAATGCAACACAACTTAATGGCGCCCAGTGTAAGATGTGCATCTTAATTGGAGGAGGGATGTATGTTAGGAGAGGTATGTTAGTCAGGAAGTTGTTAAAAAGTTATGTGGGGGTGTGTTAGGGAATGTTTACTGTCAGCCTCTGTCTATAAAAGACATGGGAGGCCATGATTTCCCATCCAGTGGTGAAGTATAGGTTTGAATAGGGATAGGGGTGGAATCTACTTCAGATGAATGGAAGCCTATTCCAGAACATAGGGACCCTTTGAGACACATACCTGTTTCACCAGCATGTTCTGTTTATGTCACAAGCAAAGTTCACATCTCTGCACCTAGCGTTCCCAGTGCTGCTCATTGTGCAGATGTGCAAATGCTCCATCAGGGCTGGATCTGAGGATGCTTTACATGCCAAGCACAGATCGACTGTCAATAACCTATAGGAGACTGAGTACAGAGACACGGGCCTAAGGCAATTGGTATAGGACAATATGTTAATACTCTGGATTCTCTTAGTGAAGAACTTCTGTGGACATTCCAACTGTTGCATATACCTAGTCAGGTACATGCAGAAGGGGCATTGTACACAATGATGGCTCTGATAATGGCAGAGTAGAGTGGTACTATAACTTGTAAAACAAAAAGGAATGCTCAGTGCAGAAACTGTTGGAAATGAGTAGTCTTTCCAAACAACAAAGCCTGACAAGGCTTAAAACAGTAATCGTTTAATAACAAGTAAGTTAACTTCCATACATGCAACTGACAGTAATCTTCTCCTTATCGAGTCTTTTGAATGGGGCATTTGTGGGTCATGTAATGGAATCCCCTATGACAAAGGTACTGGGTACATTGTTTGTCTTGCCTTATGGGCTTTATTTTCAGGGGTCCATTGGGTGTAGGCTTAAGTGGGTTCTTGGTGTTGGTTTTGTTGTATGTTTTAGAAATTGCTGAGGATGGGCATTGCCATTTGCAGATTTAGGAGGTCTTTGAGGTTTGGGGAAATTGCTTTTTACTGCATCAGCATTACATGGCCTAAGGGTGTGGACACTATGTGTGTTCTTGACAACCTAGTTTGTGTGTGAGATTTTTGCTTCCAAGGAAATTGTGTATGTATGTCTCTTGCATACTGTGTTGGTTTCTTTAATGATTAAATTGTTGTCTGTGAACATGAGACAATTGCTACATTTTCTCAGGATACCCATGTGTGCGAAGCTGGCTATGGTGACATTTGGCAATTTTTCTATCCATACTGTCTGGATCTGTATTAGTGTGGGCTATTAGGGTTTGAGGAATGTTTTTATAGAGGTGTCCTAGGGTGGTCTCTAGGTTTAGTGACTAGAGTTGAATAGTGCATTAGTGTAATCTGACATGCAAGTTAGTTCTTCTGAGCTTAACTTCTTACAATGTGTCATTAACTGCAGGTTACACACCTAGTGCCATTTCTATAGGGAAACTTGACTGTCCAGGCACTTGTGTCTATATAGTACACTGCCAAATGCTGCTGCCACTCTTAATTTACAACAGCAGGAATGAAAGTGAAACATTACCCCTGAGCCCTCTGGCAAATAAATGAGTACACTTTGGACCCATCCAGAGCACTTTCCAGCTGGATAGACCAGGCAAATACCTTCTGCCACAAGATGGATGACCTTAGCCCTCTTCATGTAAAAGCTCAGCCAAAAAGGATCCTTAAGGGCAATGCAACAACATACAATTACTCCCTAATTAAATTGCCCCTTTACATGGAGAGTATAAGACAAAACAGTTCAAGTGCCAAACAATAAAGGAGAAAAGGTGATTTGTAGCAAAAATACACTTTAAATGCATAGAACATTGCAAAATACAAGCATAGATTACGTAAACAGTGAAAAACAAGTGTAATATTTCAGTTTAAGAATGTATCTTTGCCTGGATGGCACTGCATTCAGTGGAAACACCTCTTGAAGCACAGGTTTGCTGAACTCTATGGAAATGAGCTAGCAGCTTTCTTCTGTGTTTTCCATTTCAGATGGACCAGGTTTCCAACTACTGTCACTTGATGGAAAATCCCAGTCCTCTTAATGTAAAAGCTCAAAAAAGTATGCTTGAAACTGTATGCTACCACAAATCAGCTTTAACAAACTAGCTAGACAAGGTGATTTCAAGTCAATCAGACCAAAAGCAAGACAGTTTGAGCAAATGCATTAATGTCAGCCTTAAATACAGACGAATGCACAAATAAAACAATAATTCAGTAGATGATCACTTATATAGCTTCTCTAAATTTAGTTTTTAAATACAAGTACTTAGCTTGTGCCTGGATGGCACATGATGTAAGTAAATCACTTCAGAGGCACAGGCAAGGACACCAAGCATTTTTGAGCAGTGTGGGAATCAGTCAAGAGCTTCGCAAACATGCCACATTTATACAGGCACTTAAAACACAGGAAACTATGTAGAATCTATTTAGCAGGGCCAAACATGCAGGAAGTCATCAAGTAAGTACAAACAAAAATACAAAATAGCAAATTGCACAGTAACACTGCCAGTAAAGCTTCTCAAAGGTACACTTCTCAGCAAGCAAACAGTGGAATACATGGGTACCTGAAAAAGATTTAAAGTGCAAAATCTACTAAATTAATAAAGCCACTAAATTAATTGCAAAACAATAAAATTAATCTTCTGTCTGCCAAGGATGGCACAGGATTTATTCAAGACCCTCTCAGAGTGTGGCAAAGATGCTAAACAGATGGGAGTTCTCTGGAAATGACAATTTGTCATAATCCTGCCGTCACTATAGCTACTGAACCATTTAAAAGCTATTAGTAGGAAGCCAATGTTCTCAAAAGTCTGAATGTGTTTGTTATCTGAAACATTATAGAAAGCTCTCATTAATGCCAAACATATTAACTTATAGATTTTCCAATGTGAAATTCTTCAAACATATATTAACTATGTCAAAAGGAACTGTTGTGGTTCCACAACTCGGTCTAAAGCTATACCGAGTGTATGATAGCAATGGTATTTTTTTTTAGGAGTTTGTGAACCCATTTTGTATAACATTCAGTAAGTTATTGAAGAACGTGTAAGAGACACCCATACCACCTATAGCTGCTTGGGAAGGCTTTAATTTCTGATGTCAATATACTTTGATGTAGTCACCTGATCTCTGAAGTGAAAATGAAAACATCATTCTTGTGAAAATATGTTTGTGGTAGTGTAGTTACACCACTCCAAATATATCATGTTGAACTTCCCTTCTAACCATACCTCTCAATTGTCCAGATTTTTCCTCACATTTTTAGTCTGTTCCTCTTAACATTTGTGGTTTTCTGGCAAATTATTGCGGATTGAAGTCACTAAATAATTATTTGTTTGAGTTTCAGACTTCATGTCCTTTAGAAAATGCATGCTAATGCAAATCCTGTTATTCTAGCTACTTTCTAAGATTTTAAGAGTAATATTTAAAATCTGCCCATATTTCTGGGCCTTTGCACCCCCCCCCATTAGTTTTGCCTTTGTCCAGATTTGTTGTGCTAAGAGGTTGAGAGGTATGTGCCTAAGTACACATAAGCATTTTCACAGACAATGCATACAAAGTCCATCATCCAACATAATACATAGTCACACAAGCTGCAATTGTGAATTGCCAGCAAAATTCTGAATAAGATTATGGAAGAAATTAACCATTTACAAATGTATGTAAAAATGAGCTGTAAACAAGAAGGCATGAATTTCAGAGAGCAAGTGTATTCAGTGTATTGATATCAAGTGCAAATACTGGAATATTAGGAGAAGGACAATATGGAAGAATCTAAAGGATACAGTGATGCTACTCCAGGAAGACCAGCCACAATATGATCAATCACTGCTGTTACCCCACAAACTTCAAGCTTATTTTTCTGTCAATGCACCTGGTTAAGTTTGATTTTCTTCTGTCTACTTTGCAGACTTACATGTGTGGATTTACACTGCATAGACATACACACATGCACCTGACAGCACCATAGCATAAATAAACAATGTACAATGGATTGGCAGCTTTGCTACATTTAAGGTTTCCAGATTTTATGCCTCCATGGGATTGTTGTCATATAACTATATCTCAGCCTGTGCACTTCCTTTGAATCTAGTAACAAAGGAAAAATTGCCTTTGGGATTGCAAAAGACTTCATGTTGCTTTCATTTCTAAGAACAGGGCCCCTGCATAGGCTGACAAGGACATGCAGAACTCTAATCATGATTTCAAAATGGGAGTTGGGCTTACTACACCGGAATACTTCGAATTTTTGCATTACTATTACATGCCAATATAAAAAGTCTGTACTGCGGAATAGCACCTTGAAGTTAATGTGCTTTGCTGCATAGAGACCTCACCTGTATGTCAGATCTGGCCCTGTAGACATTAAATGGGTAATAGTCAATGACAGCAGTTATACATCCTAGACGTTGGTGGGCCTTGTCCTTGAAAAGAGGGGATGGGAGTGCAGTCTGAGGACTGCATTCAACAGACAGTGTTGTGTAGGAGCTGTCCCCTTTGTATACAGGCATCAGCTCCAAACATTATATATTTTTAAAGCTTGAAGTGCAGTTTGGAAGCATGGCACAACAACACAATTTGCATACCTTGCATGATTGTGGTATAACACTGCAGGAAAAACAAAGTTTTACCTGTTTAGAATGTGCAAATGCAGTGTTATAGCAGATATGCAGTTGGCACTGTGGTAAGAACAAGCTACTGTGATTGTCACCAGGACCTGTATGTCAGGAATTATAGTGCAGGAATTCACAAATACAGTTGGAGCTCTGGGGATTGTCACCTTTGTTCATTTTCAGTGGTTATGTGACAGGATCTGCAATTACTAGATGATGCCAGCAATAGGAAATGAGGTCTGTTAACATAGAATGCTGGTGAATGCTATGACCTGCACCTGACATAGTGAGCACATTCCAAAGATGCAGACTGGCATATGTCAGGAAGTGTAGGGAGAGTACCGCCCCCAGTATGATGTCATATAAGCAGATAGAGTTACAATGTAGTGTCAGGGTATGGAGATGTACTTTCATATCAAGGTTGTATCGCAGAATGGTGGCAGTCCCTGCTATGCTACTCCAAAGTTTTAGATGTTGGCCCCTATGTCTTAGTTAAAGAAGACATTAAGATACATAAGCAGAAATTTCATTTGAAATAGACACTTACTTTGATAACTTTGGTAGGAAATATGGATTCAAATTCCTCTATTGTTGAACTTCCTTTCCATCTCTGTTCTTCTTTATCTAATTCTTGCTTCATGTCTTCAGTGATTATTTCCTAAAACATAAAAGATAAAGGACTTAGTTTTTTGTTTTTGATAATGAGACATCCATGTAATGATAAAAATGCAGTTTGTTCATACTTCTCAACTGCTCTTACATTATCATGCATGCAATTCTTCAGTTATAACTAAGAGAACACAACTTTCAGATATGACCTGGGATGTACAGAATGGAATAGAAAATGTTAATGACCACTGGCAAACAATAAACAATAACAGTATAATACATCTCACACTAATAATGACAGCATCATTTGTTTTTTCCAAAACTAAGAAAAATAGGAAGAGGTATTTTCACTTGGTCCTGATCGCCATTTTTTTCTGCAGGTATACATCAAAGTAACAGCTGAGTTTCCTGATACCTCAAGCCCAGTTTTAAAGGAACTGCTTGTACCCAGCAAAACTGATTTGAAATATTGCTACAGATTTTCAGACAGCAAGAAGCCATAAAGTGAACTAAAATTAATGAACAACTCATCAATATGAAGAAAAGAGACCCAGTTTGCAAAACATAAAATGAAACCAGCTTTAACTCGTTGAGACATACAAGAAGCACATGCTTCACATCAGGACTGATTAGCTCAACTTGTTTCATGCATGTTCAGAAATAAAAACTGTAGTTTCTGACCTTGTAGGACTAAACTGAGAATCTCTGTATGATACCATGACTTCGGTGATTACAGTATATAGTGCAGCTGTGGGAGTTCAACTTCATTTCGCAGTTCCATTAGAAATGAGGTTTGGAACAGACCATTTTGTCCTGGGACATCTTCAAGTGGGGCTAGATACATAGGTTAGCAGGAATTGGGTTACTGCAGTTATTACAAATAAAGCACACTACACCCTTTAAACACCTTGTCTGGGAAAGTAGTATCCATGAAACAATGCAGGTAAAGCTAGATAACTGTTAGGAACAGGGTTTAATATATCCGAACAAACATATAAAGACTGCGTTTGAGTACTGTAAAAAAAAATTACATTGACATCTGTTCTGTACAGAGCTGTGTCCGGTACCTACCTCAGTTTAATAACTTTTTTTTACTTCACTTGTAAAAAGTGACTGTGACTGCCCGTCTACTTTCTTCCTCTCTTTCTGTGACTCTGAGCTGCTCATAAGCAAGCCAGCAGCACAAAAGGCAGAAGCAAGCCGAAAAAAAAAAAAAGATAAGGGAATTTTCTTCAACTAACTTTCACCAACGATAGCCGACTCCATAGCAGTAGCACAAGTAAATACTGTGCTTAGTTAGTGTGCTACAGGCCACTACTGATGGTTTTTTCACTCTCTTTTTTGATAATAGAGTGGGAACCAATCAGTAGCAATCCAGCCATCCATGTCACGTACGTGACTGCGGATGTGACAGTCTGAACCCCCTTCTACTTACTGTGCGGTTAAAAACCGCATAGACATCTGGGCATCACACTGATGCCTTCTCTCATATCAAGACTGCCTGTAAAGCAGTCTAGACTTACAGAAACGGTCATTCGCTAAATAAAATAAATAAATAAATAAAAAATACCTGGAACTCGGCGAGCATGCACAGTTTGAGTTCTGGGACTTTGCAAGTCGGTCGGACTCAATAGACAAAATATTTTACATGTTTAATTTTTTTTTAATTCAAATGCAAACGTGAATCTTTGCGCTGGGAGGGCTGCAGTCCTGCAGTCTGATGGCATGAGCCGCCACTGCCATTACCATTCAAAAATGTGCATGCTGACTGGTCAGCCCAACCAGCATGCCTATTGTAAAATCCAGCATATACCAATAGAAAAAAGTCCAGTCACCCAGACTTTCTTCAATTAATATATGTCATGACTTTCCAGTTTTCTTGAGCTAACAAGTTGAGAAGTACAAAATTTGAAATTCAGAGAGTTTATAGTTGTAAAACAAGACTAAAAAGGTCATACAGAAAAATTAATTGTTTAAAAAACACAAAAAGAAAAATCTAGCAAAGCTAGACTTTCCACTGTGTGATACCTTAAACCTCTTGTATCAGAGACAACACAGGATATATGCAAACTACCTTTAATGATATCAGGTGTTTCAGCCAACTGGCAATTCTGAATGTCCATGACTTTTTCATTTACTTTTACATCTATTTATGGACAATTTCAGACCAATAAAGCCAAATCCCTCTGGCTATGGACATTCACGTTGCTGCCTTATGGCATCATCAGAACAGCATAAAAGGAATGTTTGCATTCCTGGTGTTGATAATACTGGATTTGCCCACACTCAGCCATGGGTTATTGTTGTACTAAGTACAGCATTCATGCAATACGGTTTCAATACATAGCAGTTTGTAAGATGTATATTAAAACAGAAATTAACATATATCTATATATATATATATATATATATATATATATATATATATATATAGAGAGAGAGAGAGAGAGAGAGAAATAATGCCACAGCAGAACCATTTGTACATACTTCATTTATATACATACATTTCATAACACTGTATTATCAGATATGATAAGAAGCATGCCACGGATAAATTCAAACATTTCTTTTTTAGTCACAAACATGCACAGTGGCCTCCTCTTTTTTCAAACATTCCTTTAGAGGGAAATACTACACCCTGCAGTTGTTTCCCAGAATGGTACAATCGAAGCTAAAATGGTGTAAAAATGTGCTTATGTTGTCCATTATGAGAAAAAATTAAGATTAGGAATGGACAGTTAGAAATTAGTACCACAGTAAAAGTAAGCAAACAGAAAGAATTATTATTTTCTGATGCAGAATTCACACGTCTTTCCAGTTAAGTTTTATTAAGTTCTCCAGGCCTTACCTGAACCATAAAGAAACAGTTTTCTTCCAGGTTGTCTGCTACTGTTCGTGGCAGAAGTGGATCGATTTCCTTGATTCCCATTAGAGGATCTAGAGCTAAGTGCCTCAGCACCTCTCTGTGGAAAATAAATGAAAGTGTTTGACAGAGTGGCAACATTGCTTGTATGCATGGTCAAACTTTATATGTAAACTAAAGCACGCAAATGTAACACACAGTTTTACAACTCTGCATGAAAATTCATTGACCTGAAATAAATTAATTAATTAGATAAAAAGCACATTCCTAGATAAACCTTGAAACAGACATTTGCTTTCTTTGGCTTTTACACAGACAACAAAAACAACTAAAATATTTAAACTGGCACTTGCCTCAGGTCATCAAAGTGGAAGTACTTGTATGCTAATTATTACTGATGGAAAATATAGATGTACCTGTGTCAGTCACTGATAAGCATGTACAGTAGAACTGAGAAGAGCATGTAAACTTTATAAGGAAACCATGGGATTCTACTCAGAATGACTTAGCTGTGTCAGTCACTGGTATGCATGTGCATTAGAACTGAGCACAACGTGTAAACTTTATTGGGAAACCATGGGATTATACTCAGAAAGAGACATAGCTGTGACAGTCACTAGTAAGCATGTACTGTAGAACTGAGCAGAATGTGTACATTTTATAGAGAAACCATGGGATTACACTCAGAAAGAGATGTAACTGTATCAATCACTGGTAACTATGTACAGTAGAACTGAGTAGAATGTGTAAACTTTAGAGGAAAACTGTGGGATTATACTCATGGAAATTTTCCATTGTTAGGATAATGTCAAAACACAAATCACTGTTCTGGCTAGCAGAAATCCCTCGGAGTACATGTCTCCACTGTCATGTTAGGGTCATAAGAGAGTATGTATATATATTAAAAGGAAATGGATGCATGCCCAACTCAGTCTTTACTTTTTGTTTTATATTGTCATGATTTGTTAGTTTCAAGTAGTTCATTAGTCCTCCAGGCCATGACCTGAAAGCAGTTCAAAGAACATATTCTTTCTAAGCATTTTACAATATTTTATTGACATAAGAAATTATTTTTTTTAATCATGCTGATATCAATTAATTTTGTATAATGTACCCAGTCATACCAAAATGTCATACTGGTATCAAGTATCCCAGTATTTTATGACTTTAAATGTTTGTTTTGTTTAGGGAAATAATTGTTTAAATAACTTGGACAATTATACCACTTGTAATTAAAAAATCCTTATCATGGACACCTAGGAATTTACAGGTCTTTCCTGAGTATATGAGGCTCCTGTTTGTAATCAGGCTCCATCTTCCATCTTCTTATTGTTCTTTTATGTTTCTTGCTTCAGTAACAGAAAAAGAAGCACAGAGACTTGGGAGAACAAAAAAGATGAAAACTGTGAAAAACAATGGAGGTTCATTCAAGCTGCTCACACAGGAATCAGCATTATAATTGATATTACCAACTCTGACATAGTGATTTTATTGCCACATGCTCCAGCATCTGCAGCACAGACTAGCTCTCCCCTCGCACAGGATGGCACCTGTTTAATGTTTTATTATCCTGTACCTCTGCTGCTTCAACAAAGGATTCAAGATAATGAAGTCCTTGTTCATCAGGCTGTTTCAAGTCAAGCAATTGTGGTCAAAATGGCTCTAACATCTGAGGCCAGATAATCCTTTTCTCCTATCTCCCTGTAAGTCTCCAGACGCTCTCCATGTTTTGTCCAATCCCCCATTCTGAATATCTTACATTTGAAGAGCACAAGTAGACAAGTGGGAAAACCTATAACCTGATATGGGCATGTATATGCCTGAACAAGTCCTGACTTATTGTTGTACGAAACCCACATCTGTTATCCAGATAGCTAGATTCATGTGACTTGGGGGATAGAAATCAGTGGAGTTTCCTAAATGTAATTCAACTTACAAAATGTCAGGGTACAAAGGAGTAGAAGAGAAAAAGAGTAAAGTCTCATTCCTCTTTCTCCTTTATTCAGTTCAGGTAAAGGTTAAAATGATAAGGATCGAACTTTTTCAGAACTAATTAGATCCTGCACTGCTCATGATACAGACTTTAGATGTGACACTCCCCTACCTTCAATTCTTTAGAACCTGATAGTCAGCTACATCTCTCAACACACTCAACAGATTTTTACAAAGTCCAGAAGCAGAGGAAATTTCTGTAAAAAACACATCTAACCCTACTGTTATTGATCTGTGTATGAGTGGTCAAACAAAACAGCTCAACAGAAAGTTAAAAAAGAAAAGTGAGGACATTTTTGTGAGATTTCAGAAAATAATGTGCACATCTACAACTGTAATCATGTGGGCCATTAACTATAAGGCCCATGTACTGCACTATCAGGTTGCATTTATTAAACAAGAGGATGGCACAGCGTAGTGTATTCAGAATGCTTCTCTTAATAATAGAATGATAAATCTGGCCCAGAGTGCAGGCATGGTGGGATTACATCTTATCAAGGAATGTTTACAACTTGAAGTTCTTGGTGATCCTACTTACAGATGACCACGCTTTGAAATTGCTCAGTGAATCATGAGAACCTAATGATGCTAAAGGGGAGACAACAGAAGGAGACAGGATTTAATCAGACTGCTAAGTTACAATAAAACAAATGTCCTGCTGAGTTATGGAGATGGCAGATGAAAAACTGGATCATGTTCTTCAAATATGTAGTAATCTGAAGAAAGAGGCTAATTGGCTAAAAATAGTAAATATTTTTAAAAGTAAAAATAGTATGAGAAAGAAAACATTTACATGCAGCTGTGACAAAGTTGCAGTAATGAAAATAACTGCTGGACGTGGTTACATTTGAAAAAAAATGCCTTTAGGCAGATTCAGGCTGACCTTGTACGATTAACGGTTAAAAGAGAAGATTTGGGGAAGCTCTTGCATGCACAAAATGTTTGGGGTGGTTGACAATGGTCCAAGCATATGACGACTAGGTGGTGAGAGGAGAGAAATTTGAACTAAATATTTCTGCTAATAAATCTGATATGTCTTAAGGGACACACTATGAAGAGAAATTATGTAGCAAAGCAAAGCAAAGGTGCGTGTGGTTTCTTTCAAAGATTCCTAATTTAGTTGCAAAATGGCTTGTCATAACCTTTAAGAGACGAGCCCATTTTATATCCAGACCTGCCTTGGAAGATTGTGTTTTGTTTCTAAGCAAAGAGTGATAGTTCAGTGCATAGACGTGGGAAGTCTGTCAGTTAAACACAGACAGTTTAATGCTAGGAACTGCTAACAGCATTCATCTTGTTGTTGCGAGTTTGATACTCTCATTGTCTCTTAGCATACTGTACACCCTGAATAGGCCTTTTAACCAGACATTACTCCTGAGCCACTGGGGTAAACAATGAAGCAGATACAAGTAAATAAAAAAGAAGCAGGGCAGAGGGTGTGGCTTAAGGATATGGTGAGCAGCTTGATCAAGGAGAATGTTGTTGAGGGTGTGACTGTGCAGGAACAGGATAATGTTAAGGCACTACAGAGAGGTACAAGTACATACAGGATATGGACAGAAGAAAGAGAGAGGTATCTGAATGACTTTAAAAGGAGGATGTGAAACAGCTTGAGCACAACTGGCCTGAAGAGTCAAAAGTAGAAAGTGAAAGGAGACAGAAAGAGGAAGAATTCAGAAAGACCTATGATGGAGGAGACTGGAGCAAAAATCTGAAAGGAGGAAGGAGAGATGGACAATACAAGGAGAGACTGCAGCAAAACTAATGACAAAGAAGCTGAATGATCTTAAAGTATAGAAGAATACAGTGGTGATAGAAAAAAGAGGGGGGTAGAATGGGTAAGCAAACTAAGAAGACTTGAGAGGTGTTTCTAGATCTTTATGAGGCTTCTTACAGGTGGACAGGGATGGAACAGAAGAAGTGGAGGAAAATAATTAGTTTTGGAAATGTGAATGTTTGATAGAGGGGGTAAAAACTTTATTGGAAAGAGGACTGCTACATATGAAGCTTGCGATGCAGTTAAATACTTAAGTAAAGTTAGATCTGTTCTGTACTTATATACTGAGGGAAAAAACAACTGAAGTTGAGGAGGGTGTTGATGAATGGGGTTACAGAGCTACATCAATCACCAAGACAGAAAGTGGTAGTGAATGGAGCTCTGATCAGGAAATTAGGGTTAAATAAGGGATGAAGGCAAGGCTGGCCCCTTCCCCAAAATACTGTTGTTGTTCACTGAGGTGGATCAAAATGACTAAGAAGGGCTCTGGTGAAATTGAAAAAGTTGTTAAAGAAATTAAATTCTAAAAATCTGTTCATAGATGACTATATTGTTTTATTAATGGAAGCTGTGTCCGGTTTGCTAATGATGTCATTGTAATTTAAGTAGTTTAGGAAAAAGTGGGACTTAGTGTTCACAAATTAATATCCACAGCTGTTACCTTTAGTTGGCAGGCAGGACTCCACATGGTTACAGAGCTGGAAAATTATGTGAGAATTTGATTGCATTATGCCATTATGTAGACACGAGAGAAAAAACAGAGCAAGTGGTTGGAAGATCATTTAGGAAAACGATGGAGACCAGTGGGTACTTTATGAAGAAAAATACATGTAACTCATATGATGATATAGTAATAGAGTCAATAATAATTTAGGGACCTATAATTAAGTCCTAAGGAAGAAGAAGGTAAACTGCAAGATCTGTGTTAGAGATATATGTGCATGGGTTTGACAGCATGCATTACAAGGTTAAGAATAGCACTATATGATAATTTGGATATCTGAAGCCTGAGGTCTGTAATCCAAATATATGCAGTGTGGTGGTTAGTCTAGGCAGATATGAGATCAGACATATAGGGTGAGAAGAAGCCTGAACAGTTTGCCAGTAGAAGGAAACTGAGGGGGTATATTTTCATATGTATTTACTAAGCATGTGGGCTAGGACACCGCTACTCAAGGTGACAAAGGGGTTACAATAAGGTTAACAGAATCAAACCCTGTGCCACAAAAAGCAGCTTGTTAATTGTTCATGTACATAATCTTCTATGCTATCTGCTCAGAAGGTAGGTGAAGTACAATAGTGATGGAAAATTAATGTTTATTTTGGGGAAGAAGAAATTAGGCAGCTGTTTGGGAAGATAATGGCACTACCATGGTAGGTCACACATTTAAGAAGTGCAGAACAGATGTCAAACGGGAGAGAGCTAGAAGTAAATTTGTTCTGGAGGAGCAAGATAGGTTAGGATATTGCAGCATGCAGGGTGCCAAAGCAAAGCACATGAAAAGAGTTACAGTAAGTAACTTGAATGAAAAAAGATAAAGGGCAGTATGCTTATGAATAAAAAGCAGAAGAAGGATTGTGTAAGATGTACAAAACATTAGGGCAAGGACAAGGCAGACAAGCATGGGAAATAGAAGGATTTATTGAAAGGGGAGGACCCAGAATGAGGAGGAGCAGAATAGGAGTAACAGATATGTCAAGTATTTCAGAGGCTAAAAGGAGTGACCTTGGATGTCAGTCAGGAGGAGGGTTTAGTGCAGAGGTGCTAAACAATACCAAGTAGATTGAAGAGAGAAGAGATGAAGGCCCAGGACAATTGTAAGAGGTATTCAGAGCAAGGTGAGGGAGTCTGGACATGTTGTATACATGTTTTAATGTGAGGAGAGTAAGTGGAAGTCATTAGTTTTTGAGGAACAGATAAGGTCTAGTGATATACAGGGAGATTAGAAATTGTGGTTGCTATGAAAAGGTTGGGAGACAGAACAGCAGCAGTTTTGTTGGATGATTATGGAAGAGAAGATAAAGACAGAGATTAGAAAAGAATGGAAGAAGGAGGAAGCAGGGGAGGAGATGAGAGTAGGATAATAATATAAAATCAGTAAAGAAAGTAATGAAGCAGTTTGGCGGCATTTCTGATACATTTGGGGTTGTTTATTAAAATATCTGCAAACTCTTGAGAGAGGCCTCTACTTAGCAGGAAAAGGTCTGCTTCTATATGTCATGTTCATGAATCTAATGACCTGGAAGATCTGAGATAATTCCAAATAATCATATATTTTTCGAGAGTTGTTATTTGTTTTGAAGGAAGCTAAAAGGCAAACATCTAGAAAGTCAAGCCTTTCTAAATGATGCAGCAGATTTTCTCAGTGGTATGAAAACAAATACTTATGCCATGCTACTTGCTCAGTCTTTCAGTTACTAGAATACCCAACCTCTTTATTTAACAGGAGCATGGCTATTTCCTCCTTTAATGTGAAATTATCTGCAATTACATCTGTATGTCTGTTTCTTCAGGTAGAAGTTCACAGCTCATTGCAAAACAGTATCAAAAAGGGGATTATTTATTTATTTTACATTTGTTGACCGGGCTAGTCTAGCTGGACATATATCCGTTTACAGTAGAGGCCCGGGGAGAAAAGCTCCAGTAAAGATAAAATTACAGTGATTTGTAACAATAAAAAATTTATAACAATAATAAAAAAGATTTTTTTCTACATAGAATTATAAATGGTACAAGAGAGGATAGCAATAACATTTGAAAACTTGTAAGTCATGTTCTACAAGAGAGGATAGCAAAAACATTTAAAAACGTATAAGTCATGTTCTACAAAAAAATAATAAGAACTAAATACTAAGGATAAAATAATCTAAGGCATACCTTAAGATTCAACTCTCATCTCCAGAAGGCATCAGGTAGGGGCTTAGTAAGGGGACAGGAAAAAAAATTTAGGTGTATTGAGAATTACTTTCAGTCGGGATTGGTACAGGGACATAGCCAATGTGAAGTAAGATGTTCTTTGACTTGTCTTTTGAACAGAGAGGTAGACTCGAGTAGTTATATTTTGAGGGAGTTGATTCCAGTGTTTACCTATGGAATTAGAAAATAATGCATCCCCAGCTTTATTATATGATTTAGTTATGGATACTAGGAACTTATTTGCAGAATGAAGTGTGGTTAGGTTCTTGTATGGAGAAATAAAGTTTGCCAGGCTCGGAGTATTATCAGGGAAATGAAGAGTTTTATGAATGATAAGTAATTGTTGGTACAATAGGTGGTTCTTTAGTTCTAGCCAGTTTAGCTGTTTGAGGTTGTGACAGTGGTGAGTTCTAAGGGGAGTAGCATTAATGAATCTAGCTATACTGTTGTAGCAGGTAGAGAGTTTGTTGATGTTATTTTTAGATAGTGTGGTAAATATAGCTGAAGCATAAAAAAGGGTGGAAAGCAGGTGGGTCTGTGCAATGGTTTTTCTAGCTGCTGGGTTAAGGAAGGGTTTAATTCTATAGAGTGTCCCAATTTTTGTATTAACAGCTTTAATAGTAGTGTTAATTTGTTCATCAAAGTTAAGATGGTTGTCAATGGTTACACCTAATAGTCGAGTGGTATTGTCAGGGTTAATACAGGTGGCATTATTTGAGGAGATAGTGAAGAAAGGTGTAGGAGATTTATTAGTAGGAGTAAAGAGAAGTAGCTTTGTTTTTTTGGGGTTAAGGAGGAGGCAGTGCTGCATAAACCATTTGTCAACGTTATGAAAGGTTGTTTGGGTGATGGACTGGAGAGAGGGAACATCTGTAGCAGAGCAGATCAATGTTGAGTCATCTGCATATTGGATGCAGGTCGCTTGTGGCACATTCAAATAAAGGTCATTGATAAATACTGAGAAAAGAAGGGGTCCAAGGATAGATCCTTGTGGAACACCAACATTTACTGGGAGTAAGGATGATAGGTTATTCCCCCAAAGCACTGCTTGTTGCCTGTTTTCGAGATATCTTCTAAAGCACTGTAAAGAATGTGAGCTTAGAGAGAGGATGTTAAGTTTTTCAAGAAGTATGTTATGGTTAACCATATCAAAAGCTTTTGATAGGTCTATGAATAGTGCAGAAGAGAAACGGTTATTATTTCGATTTTTATTGATGGAGTCAGCAAAGGAAAGAAGGGCAGTTGTAGTGCTATGGTGAGGCCTGAAACCATGTTGACAGTCAGCTAGAAGTTTGTTTTGAAGAAGGTAGTTAAGAAATTGTTTGTGTATGCACCTTTCCATTATCTTAGCTAATGGGGACAGTAAGGCAATAGGACGATAGTTGGATAGTTCAGAGGAAGGGCCCCCTTTATGAAGGGGAATTATGTGAGATATTTTCCAAATTGTAGGGATTTTCCTTTCAGAGATGGTCCTATTTATCAGAATAGATATTGGGTGATAAATAGCTTTTGCAGCAATTTGTAAGAATTCGGATGGGAGTTTGTCAGCAGATGGGGTGCAAGGTTTTAGTTTTAAGAGAAGCTTATATATGATAGATGATGAGACAGGTTGGATTTGAAAGGCATTAGTAGAGGCTGGAGAGATATTTTGTGGGGAGGCAATAGGTGTCGGTAGTGAGTTGGCTAGGGTTAGAATAGCTTCGGTAAAGTAGTTATTAAAGGCATCTGGGATTTGAGTAGAGGAGTTAGGGTTAAATCCTGTAGGAGTAGGAGTAGGAGATTGTCCTGGTTTAAGAAGTTTATTTACACCTGACCAAATTTTTTGAGGGGTATTTTGAGTAGTTTTTTGAAGATGAAGATAAAATTCCTTTTTATCACTAAGAGTGTCTTTCTTGGTAGTATTTCTTAACTCTTTATAGAGGAGATGATCAGGATTATTGTCCTCATAATTCTAAGGAACCCTGTAGCTACTGCTTGGGACTTACATTTTTTAACTGAAAACCTACCTCTTCTTCCTCTTGAAGTTGTGAAAACTTAGTACCACATATTACTTTCCTGGAAAATCTGTCAGTATCAGTAACATCAGTCAGGCAGCCTGGAAGACTTCTGAGCTGCAAGCACTGGTGCATCAGCAGCCATGTCCACCTTTATATAGGAACAGGGTATTATGAAGGAGTTTGGTACATCAGCAGCCATGCACACATTATATAGGAACACAGCAAGATGAAGGAGTTTGGTACGTCAGCAGCTGTGTCCACCTTTATATAGGAACAGGGTATTATGAAGGAGTTTGGTACATCAGCAGCCATGCACACATTATATAGGAACACAGCAAGATGAAGGAGTTTGGTACGTCAGCAGCTGTGTTCACCTTTATATAGGAACAGGGTATGATCAAGGAGTTTGGTACATCAGCAGCCATGCACTCATTATATAGGAACACAGCAAGATGAAGGAGTTTGGTACATCAGCAGCTGTGTTCACCTTTATATAGGAACAGGGTATGATGAAGGAGTTTGGTACATCAGCAGCCATGCACACATTGTATAGGAACACAGCATGATGAAGGAGTTTGGTACATCAGCAGCTGTGTTCACCTTTATATAGGAACAGGGTATGATGAAGGAGTTTGGTACATCAGCAGCCATGCACTCATTATATAGGAACACAGCATGATGAAGGAGTTTGGTACATCAGCAGCTGTGTTCACCTTTATATAGGAACAGGGTATGATGAAGGAGTTTGGTACATCAGCAGTCATGCACACATTATATAGGAACACAGCATGATGAAGGAGTTTGGTACATCAGCAGCTGTGTTCACCTTTATATAGGAACAGGGTATGATGAAGGAGTTTGGTACATCAGCAGCCATGCACACATTATATAGGAACACAGCATGATGAAGGAGTTTGGTACATCAGCAGCTGTGTTCACCTTTATATAGGAACAGGGTATGATGAAGGAGTTTGGTACATCAGCAGCCATGCACACATTATATAGGAACACAGCATGATGAAGGAGTTTGGTACATCAGCAGCTGTGTTCACCTTTATATAGGAACAGGGTATGATGAAGGAGTTTGGTACATCAGCAGCCATGCACACATTATATAGGAACACAGCATGATGAAGGAGTTTGGTACATCAGCAGCTGTGTTCACCTTTATATAGGAACAGGGTATGATGAAGGAATTTGGTACATCAGCAGCCATGCACACATTATATAGGAACACAGCATGATGAAGGAGTTTGGTACATCAGCAGCTGTGTTCACCTTTATATAGGAACAGGGTATGATGAAGGAGTTTGGTACATCAGCAGCCATGCACACATTATATAGGAACACAGCATGATGAAGGAGTTTGGTACATCAGCAGCTGTGTTCACCTTATATAGGAACAGGGTATGATGAAGGAGTTTGGTACATCAGCAGCCATGCACACATTATATAGGAACACAGCATGATGAAGGAGTTTGGTACATCAGCAGCTGTGTTCACCTTTATATAGGAACAGGGTATGATGAAGGAATTTGGTACATCAGCAGCCATGCACACATTATATAAGAACACACCATGATGAAGGAGTTTGGTACATCAGCAGCTGTGTTCACCTTTATATAGCAACAGGGTATGATGAAGGAGTTTGGTACATCAGCAGCCATGCACTCATTATATAGGAACACAGCATGATGAAGGAGTTTGTTACATCAGCAGCTGTGTTCACCTTTATATAGGAACAGGGTATGATGAAGGAGTTTGGTACATCAGCAGCCATGCACACATTATATAGGAACACAGCAAGATGAAGGAGTTTGGTACATCAGCAGCCATGCACACATTATATAGGAACACAGCAAGATGAAGGAGTTTGGTACATCAGCAGCCATGCACACATTATATAGGAGCACATTATGATGAAGGAGATTGTTGCATCAGCACCCATGCACACGTTACATAGGAAAAGGGTATTATGAGGGAAGGGGAAAGCCCTCGCTCATGACACCAGCAGTTTTTGGACAGGTTATGATGAAGGAGAACCCCCGCACTCATAACTAAAGCAGTTTTTGATATACATATAATGCCAGTTCAAATAACTGTCTTCTTTCCTAAGTTAAAAAAAAAGAGAGAAAATAATTCTGCATTACATGGATCAGAACATGGCTGTCAATTACTATTCTGAGAAAATGAAATTAAAACTGATCATATTGTTGCTTCTTTTATGAAAAGAAGGCAAGATAATTCAGTAAGTAATCTCTTCTGTTATGATAACTAATTTCATTAACTTTTGTGAGAGCAAAATAACACTCTAGGGCTCACTTCACCAAATCACTAGAAGCTGCTGGTCTTTGTTTAAGACCTTATCTGCCTGGATTGTTTGTTGGTCTTTCAGTCACATGTTGTTAAAACCTACAAATTTTAAGTCCAGTCTAAGAGTAGGACAGAATCTCTTGCAGGCAAGATTTTGAGCATCTTGTCTAAAATGAAAACTTGTGGTTCACTACTTTGTGTTGTGCTACCCAGAGATGTAGCTAGCTATTCTGGTGTCTGGTGCTGTCCTCTGTCTGGCAACCTCACTGTCAACTTAACGCTGAGGAATGAAAAAAAAATGTATGTTCCCTGATCTTGCAATCCTAATGTAAGGAGCAAGCAAGGCCCAGTTAAGAAGTAGAAAAAAATCTTCTGTTAAACTGTAGCAAGCAGTTTACTACATTTGTACCTAACAGTTTGTGGAACACATGAGATGGGAGCATTAAAACCTTACTTCATTTCAGATGATAAATCCACACAGGCTTCAGTGAATGTCGGTATTGCAGTGAAGACCCACTTATGTTCCCTAATAATCTGTGGCTGCCCCCCCCCGCCCCCCCCCCCCCGATGTACACCCCAGCTACACTTGTGCTGCCACTCATATTGTCTCTTGCAAGAGGGCATTGCATGCCAGCAGTATAGCAGCAGCTTAACATGCTTGCTTACCACTGTCAGATAGCATACTGCTCATAAAGTTAACCATCTGCTGTAGGAGCTGCACTGGACAATTAGCAGTGTTGACTATGGTGGTAGAAACATTAAACATAGGCTACAAGAACTTTTAGAAACAGAACAGTTCACCATGAAGCAAACAGGATGAACAGACTACAGTGGTTATGGGCACTGACCTGCATGCTACATTTAACTAGGATGGAATGACTAATAAATTGACTGCTATTTATTTGGCAGGTGATTTAGGATATTGCAGAAATCAAAATGTTGGCAATTTACAATAGAACAGTGATAGAGAAATGGGCAGGTGAAACAGCCTTTACAGGCAAGGCAGTCCTAATGCAAACAATAAAAGGGCAAGAACTGTTTGTACTGATGGGACAACAGCACTGGAAGTAATTTGCTTGCAAAGTAACTACATGACTTAAGGAAAGGTCAGTATCAGAACAATGCTTAATTCCAGTACTCTTTTGAGTGTGCAACAACTCCCAGAGGGTATGGCCTGAGCCTTTAAAAAATGACGTTATCCCATTACAGTGCAAATATTCATGTCTCTGAAGCCAGAAGTCTTACTAGAAAAATAATGGCAAACTATTTAAGATAAATTAATCTTTAAGTTAGTGGCACTCATTCAGTTTGATGCTTTAAAATGAATTTTAAAAGCCAAAATAAAGGCAGTGAGTATTAACTTTGTAATGTTGTATAAACAGCTTATGATGTCTTAATAACCATTCAAGCAAAACACATACTGCCAGCAAGATTTTCTTCATACAGCTGTGAGCTTTCATATGAGGCTATTTAGTTCTGTTTGTGTTACCAGAATGTTGAGATATTTAGAGAAATAAAACAAAGAGTAAAAAGGTCACACAGAAAAAATAAACAGTAAATACCAAAAGAAAAATCTAGCAAGGCAGCATGGGATATATGCATATGAGGGCATCAGGTGTTTCAGCTATACAGCAATTCTGAATGTCTATGGCTTTTTTCTTTTTAAGTCTATTTATGGACAAATTCAAGCCAATAAAGCCAAACCCCACTAGCTGTGGACATGTATGTTTCAACCTTCTTATGTCATCATCAACACAGTATAAATGGAATGCTTGGCTAACCTTTAGAAACACAGGGTTGTCAAACCCAGCTGATATACATAACCGTTGGATGTCTGCAAAATATCCGAACCAACAAACTAAAACAATGAGTAAAAGGTCACACAGAAAAAACAATCAAAAAAAAAAAAAAACAAAAGAAAAATCTAGCAAGGCTAGACTTTCCACTGTGAGATTCCTTAAACCTCTTGTATCTAATACTTTTTGGTTTTTCTCTGTGACCATTTTACTCATTGTTTGGTTGGGATACTTTGCAGACACCCTAATGGTTAAAGATATCAGCTGGGTACAACAACCTTGTGTTTCTAAAGGTTAGCCAAACATTCCATTTATGCTGTGTTGATGATGCCATAAGAAGGATGAAACATGCATGTCTACAGCTAGTGAGATTTGACTTTATTGGCCTGCATCTGTCCATAAATAGACTTAAAAAGAAAAAAAAGTCATGAACATTCAGACTTGCCATATAGCTGAAACACCTGATGTCCTAAAGGGGTCATTTGCATATATCCCGTGTCGTCTCTAATATAAGAGGTTTAAGGAATCACACAGTGGAAAGTCTTGCCTTGCTAGATTTTTCTTTTGGTTTTACTGAATATTTAGAGAAATATGAAAATTATTGCAGCACAAATAAACCTAGCTACATTAGACGGAGGTCAGATATCAATACAATTGTGTTTGCCATCATGCATGACTTAAGTTGAAATCTTCTGATAACTTGCATGTAGCATGGTTTCTAAATTACTAATGCAAATGTGAACAAGCAAAATTTGACGCCTAGTGGTATCAGTAGGATGTAACTGCAGAAAGACCTGGAGGCACACTTGGCTATAACAAGTTAAAGGTGCAATTATTTATTTATTTTTTTTAAATGAAAACAGCAAATCTCACTAGTTAAGGGAAAAAAGAACTCGGCTCAAGTGAGTGAAAATAATTCTGTTTTTTTTATTATTATTATGTTAATTACCAACATAGTACAGAATGGCATTGAAACCTTGTACAGGAAAAACAAAAGGCATGATCTGATGCGAAGGTCCAGGCAAAGTACAATGACAAAGAAATGTATAATAATGCCAAATTCAAATCCGGTGCCATAGCCTCCTATTTTTAGTACAGCAGAAGCTACTGAGACTGAAATGAGCCTAAATGTAGTCATCCCAAGAACATGGCACACTGACAACTGTTGTAAGTATCATTGTCCAACAACTTTACATTGCTATAGATGGAGCGTACAGGACAGAGGACCCAAGGAACATTAAGTGCACATGAGAGGTGGCAGAGATGAAAAAAGGTTTAGGTGACTTTTTCTAAGAGCACTTGTAAAAACATGAAGCAGCATCCCAAAAACATTCCTACCTGAAAATGAAATGGAGTGTAGCTTGCCATCTATGTTGCACTGAGCTGCAAAGAAACCTCCTCAACCTAACAGTATCACTGTCTGTAAGAACATATACAGTGACTCCAGCAGTATTATTAAGGATACCTCTAGACAGACTTGAATGTCTTCAGTCCAAAACACTGGCATATGGTTAGTCTAAAACCTGTCTTAATAAAGCGACAATATAAATTGCATTAATATTGATGTAGGTTTTTACTTGGATGCCTATTGAATGTATTTTGATATATTTTGGTGTGTGTGTGAGGAGTGTGTGTGCATACACCAATTGTTCTCTAGGAGAAGTGTTATTAATTGATATCAATTGAAGCTGAAGTTGATTAGTTGTGTTGTTCTATTGGTTGGCTGTACCATATGACTTTTAACATTTTGTACTTAAATGAAATTAAATGTTTTAGTTTGTAACCTCTAAGGAAGGGGAAACCCGAAAGCTTTGCTGATTACCGTTTTAATAAAAGGTTGAACGCCATGGTGCTCTTTTCTCTTTTGTTTGTATTAGACTTCAAGAAATAGGCATGAGCCAAGACATCATCCCATGTTCAAAGATTTCCTCACAAACTGGTTCTACTAAAGCAAAATAGGCTCCTTGACCTCAAACAATGCATATACACAAGGCTCCATTCTTGCCCCTCTACTATTTTTGATTTTTATTAACAAATTTCTGTGCAAGCTCTATCATCTACCGCTGATCCTATACTCAGATGACAATGTTATTTACAGATGCAGCCCTTACCTCATTGGTATCCAACCACTCCCACAACCAGACCTTCACTCCCTCCAACACGGCATAAATCACAAACAGCTACTCAAACTCACAATAAATAATGTGGGATTCTATATTCTGAACATAAAAGAATAATACTATCATGGTTTGCAGATCCTTGCATAATCTGGCTAGAAAAAGTTCATGTGGTCCTGCACATATTAGGAAGTTTAGAACCGTTTGCAACATTGCTGGCACTGTGAGAATACTGCTCAAAATCCCAGTTGTTTCCACTCGCCAAAACAGCTGCAGTTAATTTACAAAATGTCCACTTTATCCTTTTGAAATCACCATGGTGGATACATATAGTTTTACAATGAAAACCTTGAAACTGCATCAGTTCACCGGCATATGGTCGACTTGCAGTTTTCAAATTGGCCGAATGTTGAACTCAAATCAATCGATTGCACTACAGTGAACAAGTAGTGTGATTCAAGCATTTGGGTTTGACATTGTGCCGAGGGATTGCGGTTCAGTGAGGAACAGGGAAGATCCCCTTTTCCTCACTGAAGTGCGATCTCAGAGTTGGTATATTTAATGTGTTGGGGATGTGGGGGGCACAGGGAGTGTAGCCCCCCTGCAAAACAGTAGAATTAACATACTGCTGACTGTACAGTTTAACGGTACGTGAATGTGCACAGCAGGAGGTGAATGATGTCACCTCCTGCTATGTTGAATACATCGAACCATGGTTGTCGATATATTCATTTTCACTTTTGTTTATTTTTCAGCATTCCAAATTTCAGATTTAGAGTCAACATTTTAAACGATCGACCGAAATGCCAATCGGAAATCTATAGATATATATATATATATATATATATATATATATGTGTGTGTGTGTGTGTGTGTGTGTATATATATATATATATATATATATATATATATATATATATATATATATATATATATATATATATATATATATATATATATATATATTTATATATAGATTTAGATATAGATACATACACACACACACACACACACACACACACACACACACACACACACACACACACACACACACAGGCATTAATTTCACCATGTAGATGGAACTATGTCAACCCCTTTTGGCACTTAACTCTCAAGTAAAGGCCTGGAAAATTCTAAACCTCACTTTCTGATCTACAAATCAGATTATCACGCTGTTTCTTCTCACTAAAATTCTTCTTGCTGTGAGGCTTGTGACAATCGGGGAGAGATGGGTGAAGGCTGCCAGCCTAGTCAAATAGAATTTGATATATAACTCTGACATTTGTAAATAAATGTAAAATACAGGCATGTTTTCTTGAGCATAAAAGAACACTGTGAAATGTGGAACTGCAAAATATGTGACACCATTGCACTCTACTGGCCCAGTGAAGCATGTTGTGACCCTTTCATGTTAGAATTCAGCTCCAGTGTGTCTGGATTAAGGTTTCATGCCCATTGTTTTAAGGCTAAAGTTTATGACCAGAATTTAGATGTGGAATGTGCTTTATTGCTCTAGTTTCTTCTAGAGTGTATATGTGAAATGCCTTGTATTGTTGTAAGTTTCTGAGCAGGTGTTAGATTGCTAAATAATGCAGTTTGTGCCCTGAGAACTCAGACCAGGTGTTAAGATGATGCAATATGAATACTGGGAAAACCTAAGTGTCAAAAATGATGTAATTTGGGAGGGCCTTAGAGACTTGTTTGTTAGTAATGTTTAAATACTATTTCTCACAAGAGACTAGAAATCATTTTGACTTTGGACATCTAACTCAGCACTCTGCCTAAGCTCACAAGTAAGTTTCTAGCACTGTGATTTCTTGTAGGAATAGTTAAAGCTAGTAAAGATTAATTAGGTATTTTTCTTTGAAATCAGACCTGTCCTGCTGTATTATTTTAAGTTTCTGTGTGATCTCTGAATTGTTAGATATCTCTGTGGTGTAGTAGTTTTGTCTTGTGTTTTAATTATTTATTATTAAATATTTTTTAAACTGTCTACCTGTGGCTGGTTTGTGTAGAGATAAGCTCTAGAGTACATTGCATATTTACAGAGTTTATTGCAATAGGCCACTCTAATAAGCCTTAGACTGTATAGTCACATTACCAGTGGATTATAATATTGCGCAGTAATAATTGGACACCCTTTTAAGGGCCTTCTAGTAGCTGATATTATTAGTTGGGTGGTGGCAGTAATTACTACTTTATAGTCTGGGTAAAGGGGCACAGCTGGAGAATCTGTGCCAGCCTTTCCCAGGAGTGTCTGAAAAGTTGTATAAATACTTATCTCAACGTGTGTGTGTGTGTGTGTGTGTTGTGTCAGCTACTTGGCAGGGACACGAAGCACTGGTTGGACAGAGAGGGTACTGGAGGTTTTAGCTTGCCCAGCTAGGCTAAGTCCAGGACCCTATAGCTGTGCCAGTGGGGAGTCTTATTGGGGACCTGGTGAGCAAGGGAGCAACCAGCCCCAGACTAACTGTGATCTCTGTGTGCACATAGGAGAAATTGTACTTTACTGTGCGTATTAGTTATCCTTTTCTCTTCTATGAGACGACCTCTTTGGTGTTAGTGGTGAGGATTGAGGCTCCTTGATTGCTGGGCCAGGGCACGGTCATCACAAGGCTTACCTCATATTTGCATACAGCTAATACAGTTACCAAAATTCAGCAAAGACTTTGTGATTTCTTATGTTAAACTCTTTGGTTTGATATTGAATTGTATTTATTCTTTGTTCAGAGAAAAGAAGATGCCTGTGCTACCTCAGATAAAGTGTGGGACCCAGGGAGGCCTCACTTATTGACTGAAGATGCTTATTTGTAAAGAAAATATTTTGTTATAGTTAGGCTCTCAGATTTCATCCAACAGTTGAGTGAAGCTTGGGGGCACATTTGTGTAGTAGAGCATATGGATTTACAAGGTAATTTACTTCTTTAATGAAGTTTGGAATTATACAAAAAGCTTCTACCAGTGCAAAAAACACCAAAATAGACCAAGATACTGGTAACTGGCATGAGGAACCAAACTGTAGCCACACTTCTTTAGTGTACACTTTATTTTGACCTCTTTCATCCTAAGACTTCTTCAGAACTCAACAAACAATATAAAACTCATCCATCATATATGCACCTTTCAATTAACACCATAAACATTCAACCAATTACTGCCTATTAAGTTTTAAAACAATAGGGTAAAACTCCACACAATACTATTTATTCACATATAATTTTCTGTATTTTAAAAAACATTTGATGTTAATAACTTCATTGAAACCAGGTGTTTTGTCTGCCTGAAGTTTAAGTTGCCAATAAGTTTCCCTTTATTCTAAAATGTTTTTAAAAGCACCACCTCTTGCATCCGATTTGCTCACTTTTAAAACTGAGAAAAGAAATGTCTTATATTTTTCACATTCAACTGTATGCCTGTATAAAGAACTTCTTTCAGCTCTATTTTTTATATTATAATAATGTTCTCTTATGCTGTCTTAAAAGGACCTAGTAGTCATTCCTACATAAAAACCAGAGCATCCACTGCATACACAAACATACCCCACCCCTTTTGTTTTGCAAGTGACATGCCCTGGCACTTTAATAGTACGGGAATGAATGGGCCTTCTAAAATATATCTACAATACCTACAATTTCCGCACTTATACATTACTTCACCTTTTTGAGTATGTAAATAATTAGGGGTATACTTAGTATTATCTGTTTGGAACATTTTTTCAAGTTATTGTTATTGGTATACACAAAATAAGGCTTACTGCCTATTATTTCAAACAAATCTTTGTTACCTTCTAAAATCCTCCGATTATTTCAATAATTGTCCTAATGGCCGTACTGTCCACGGACATTTCTAAATTACAGGTTCACTTATTATTTCTATCACCCCCATCAATCTCTGCGTCACTCCTAAATGGCAGTTTCAAAATGGGGGGATATTTTTCTTGCCTTTTACTATAAGCTTCCTCTGATAAATTACTGAGATAATCTTTATCATAACCCCTGGCTATAAACATTTCACAAATGTTTATAAATTCATCCTTAGTAACTTTGTCATTACTAGTCATCCTACTACACCTTATTAGCTGTCCATTTGGAATATTCTTTTTAATAAACTCCGGATGATTATTCTTGTTGTATGAGTAACTATTTATGAATGTTTCTTTTCTATGTATTTTACTTTCAAAAATATTATTCCTGTTTTGATATCTGGAATTATTCTACAGCCTTCATATTGCCCATGTCGTCCATACAAAATAGCAAATAATCCTCTTCCCATATATCATGGTGGCAATATTTTCTTTTTAAGGAATTTTGTATCTAAACACATTAGTTTGATTCATGGTGATTGAAATAATTTTCTAATCAAATGCACAATTAAACTTTTATCGTTGCAGACCCCTCTCTGAAGCTAAAAGTCTTTTACCTTTGCATATTCCACAACAGACCTAAACATGCATGCCAAATTCAGTATAAATGGGAGAAAATGTTATATTGCTTATTGTCAGATGAGGGGTGCATGCAAACACTAAACACTTACGCTGACAAGAAGATCCACCCACAAAATGCAATTCACAAAAAATTTGCCACTTCAAGTCTGTCCTCTATCTTTGTACTTTGGTTCCAAAGTTACATTGTTATCAGATGGCAAACAGTAATATGGCAGCATGAATACTCCACATTTCTACCTATAACAATAGATAAACCTTAGGGATCCATACTAGGACCTCTTTTGTCTAATACATTTATAAACAACCAACATTCTACCACTAAGCATGCCACACTCGTACATTATGCAGATGATTCCACCCTAATCTGCAGTGTCCCCAACCTACAACAACTGCAATTAATTACTCAGGAATCCTTTACATCTACTGAATTTTCACTAGACAACTCCAAACTGTTACTTAAACTTAAGAAAACAGAACTGCTACTACTTATCCTAAAAACAATTCCCCAAAACAAACCCCACCTAAAAATAACCTCATTAAGTAGCACACTCATTGAAAAGGTTGACCACATTAATTTCTAGGAGTAATACTCGACAATAATATGAAATTCAACCTTCACTTCCAAAGAGTTCACAAACAAATGCTAGGGTTATTGTACAGAATGAAAACATTCCTTACCAACAGCACAAGCGAAACCATAGCTAAAACCTATATTCTGCCTATTTTGTATGCCGTTCTTCTTTTCACAAACTTACAAACTAATAAATGAAAAAAAAAAATGAAACAATGATATAGTAAAATAGCCAACTTTGCTGCAAACACCCAGTTTAGAAGCCACACTACCTAGCCCTTTAATAGCTCACCTAGGCTGATATCGCACATAACCCACATCACACCAACCCCTATTCACACACTCCTTAACATTTAACCCTGAGAAGTATCCTGCACCTAAATAATTCAGTAGTGTCAACATAACAGAAATCTTCACTCTAAAAGCAGACTCATGCTAGCCATTACAAACTCCCTAAATTCAGCAGAAACCTCACTATATTCTAATAGTGTATTTACATTCTGGAGCATTCTCCCATCCTCTCTCAAACAGGTTGAAAACTAAAATGCATTCAAATTCAGCTAAGATGATACTTTCAGTCATCCTGTTTATGTAGCTGTACCTCTCCCGGATAAATTCCTGTATCACCTCCTGATATTTTCTCCCTGTTTTTCTACCCCTCTTTCTTAATCTGCTTTACCGAATAAAACTCCTTAAGCACTATTAGTCATCTCTCTCAGTTTTCCTCCTCCATTTACTTTTTTATCAAGTACAAAACCAGTTCCTCCTCCCAGTTTAGCAGCATACAAGGAAAGTGATTTGTAATCCTCCTCTAATATCACAATACTCTACTTCCTATTCGCCAGTCATTGCTCAATAGCATTCTAACAGTCTTTTTTACATATATACTCAAATATAATATCACTTTGCCAACACTGATATTGATAAGTGCATGTCACCATGGTATTGACTTCATACATTTTGTGACTGTACTATTTCTTAACCGCATCAAGCTATAGTTGTTACCATAGTATTTCATGTCTTTCAAAATATATACTATTGTAATTGACTTTGTAAGGCTTAACTGTTCAAACCTCCAGTGAAGCTCTTTTGAGTTTGTATTCTAACTCCTCATGGGTCTAGCCAAAGGAAACAAATGTTATTGTTTCACAGTTCAAACAGACGTTCATATCTCTACAGCTGTAAGTGTTACTAGAACACTATAAATGGCAAACTGCACAGCAAAATGTCATTTTTACAGTGGTTGCATTAATAATTCAGTTCCAGGTCTTAAACTGGATCTTATAAGCCATCATAAACTCAGTAAATATTAATTTTAATGTTATGTAAACAGCTTATCAAGCAGCATCCATACTGCCTGAAGCATTTTCTTCATACAGCTGTGAGCTTTCATATGAGGCAACGTAGTTCTGACTGTCTGTGTCACTTGATTCTTCAGATATTTAGAGGAATATGAAAATGATTGCAATGCAAATTAATAGTATAAAATGATATTCAGTATTTCTCCAGCTGCACTAGATAAGATGTCAAATGTAAATGAAGCTGTGTTTGTCATGAAAACTTTAAGATGAATTATTCTAACTAATTATTCATACTATTAGTATGTAGCTTGGTTTTAGAATTACCAATCCACCTATAAGTGTCAGCAGGATGCATTACAGAAACAGTTAATGACATTGCTAGGCTGTAATGACGTAAATGAAGTTTGGCAACAAACCAAGTTGTCCCGGGACATCTTTATGAGAGTTTAGGCTGATATTAGTGGGTGTTAAGTGGGTTGCGGAGGTGAAAGGGTTAAGTTGAGACAGGGAGGATTGGGAGGAAATGAGATAAGGGTAAGGAGGGGCTTAAGAGGTTTAGACAAGTGCAGCTGGGTAAACAATCACATTTTGGTGAGAACTTGCTACCTTCCCACCCTCCTCTTGTTTGTTGGGGGTTGGGGGGATTGGGGTTTATCAGTTGGGGTAGGGTGGAGAAGAGAGACAGGCTTGCCCTCTTCTGTTCCCCCTCTGGTGCCTGGATGTTCATTTCAAGGAGCTGGGGAAAAGAAAATGAGCAGCTGGAGGAAGCCTGTTGAATAGATAAGTAAACTGAGGTAAGGATGCTGCTTACTTGGTAGAAGGTAATTCAATGAATGGTGTATGAAGTGAGATGTGACACTGCTTCATAAGTAAAGTAAGCGAGCAGAGGTATGGACCCTGCTTATTGGGGCAGGGTGAGTAGGTACGCTGCCCCAGTTAGCATTACAAGGATGGTACTTCATAAGCAAGGTAAGCGAGCTGAGGTATGGACGCTGCTTACTGGGGCAGGGTGAGTAGGTACGCTGCCCTATTTAACATTACAAGGATGTTATGCTGTGTTTAGAATCAACTATATTATGGTCAGTTGTAGCTAATAAAGTTGGTGAAGAAAACTATGTTATGGAAGTTTTAATAAAGGTTGTCAAATGTCATTCAGTGTGATGTGTTTATTGAAGGGAAGCGGGACAACTGTTCATTGCCAGATGCAATCTGAATCTCTCTATGTAATTCGGACTCTCCCCGGTAAACAATGCAAATTAATCAATAAATCAATCTATCACTAATCAATAAATAAATAAATAAAATTAAAAAGATAAAAAGAGTTACAGTATTAAGCTTTAACCACCATATTGCAGGCTAGAGATACTCCAAGTCTTTCTTGGCATCTCAAAAACTCCAACCTAATGCTGTTAAAAGCTTTCTAATGAATGTTAATGTTTAGCATTTATATCAGTAAGGAGACTATTCAGACTGAGGTCCTTCCCCTTAGGGAGGCCACTTACAGTTTGAAATCTCTGCCTCTGTTACATGTTTGCAAACATTTGTCTTTCAGGTGACATCAGAATAGGAAGGGAGTGCATGGATTTTATTCCAAATGTCTTAGTACCACTTTGAATGCAACTGGTCTGGAAAGCCTATTTATTTATTTATTGACATTTGATTATTGGGAAAGTCTGATTGGGTAGAAGCCCATTTTCAGCAGAAACTCAGGGAGAAAAGCTTTAAATTATTACAAAACATTTTAAGAATAATAATTTTACAATCTTCAGAAATAAAAAAAAAGCATCTGCATTTTAAATAATTATAACAAATTAGACATAATATAAAAACATTGGTTAAGAATTGCTACAATGTATATAACAATCATTTAGTCTGTAGAGAAATTAAAGGTATGTTAGTCTAATACAAATAGGAATTGCAATATGAAGTGAGTGAAAACAGGCTTATGGTATATTTAGAGAGAAAGTCCGGGAAGAGAATTACATAGCAGTAAGGAAGTAAGTGAAGAAGGGAGAGTAAGGAGGTATAAGGAATGAAAAGGTACGTTTTCAAATTTAGGGATATAGGTTATCCTTGTTTTGAGCAAGAACAGACCCAGATTTTAGCTAGGAAGTCTTTCAGAGTTGTTTTGAAAGGTGGGAGGGTATAGTCCCCGATGTATACAGGTAAAGAGTTCCAGGCCTTAGCAACCTTGTACAAGTACAATGCCCAGCAGATTTCCTAGGTTTGTAGACAGACAGGAGATTTTGGTCACTGGATTGCAATGACTGACTAGGAAGACAGTTGTGGAGCATGTTTTATTTAGTGCTGGCCAGGCAGGTGGATGCTAGAATAATTTTATATGTGGTAAGAAATTGTGTATGTTAGTTGATGTGGCAGTTCTAACCAATTAAGGATTTACAGTGGTGGGTTCTGAAAGGGGTATGTGTTGCAAATTTAGCAGCTTTGTTATAGCATCGTTCAAGTTTTAATTTTTGTGAATGTTGGAGGCTAATAAGGAAGAGAACCCCATAAATAAGAATGGGGAGGAGATACGTAGTGCACGTGTAGCTTTAGTTGTGTCACTGAGAAAGTTGTTGGCTCTGTAAAGCATCCCTAGTTTTTGATGAGTTTTTCTTAGATTTTTGTATATGCGAGTCAAATGTAAGATTATCATCCACTATCATCCCTAATCGTTGGCTATGAGAAGTGACTTCAATGGCTGTATTATCAAGAGAGAGGGCTTTAAATTTTGTTTTTTCGTGACAGAAGGATTTGGGGAAAAAGTATTAGTTTGGTCTTTTTTGGGTCGAGCATGAGTTGTGAGTTACTCGAACATGTTTTATTGTCTGTTAAAGCTTCCTGAGTAATGTTTTGGAGATGTACCATGTTGTCAGACATACAAATGAGAGTGGAATCATCTGCATATTGTATAAGAGTGGCCTGTTGAGTGGAAGTATAGAGGGTGAAAATGTTAAAGAGGAGGGAACCAAGGATATAGCCTTGTGGTACACCGGTGGTGACTGGGAGGTAAGAAAAGAGCATGGAGTGCCATTTTACTGACTGATATCTATTGGAGAGGTAGCTTTTGAACCACAGAAGGATGAGATGAGAGAGACCTAGTGAGGACATTTGAAGTAACTGTTTGCTGTGGAAAAACTGTATTGAAGACTTTAGACAACTCTAGAAATAAGAAAGAGACTAGTTTGACATTACCTCTAGATTTATTAACAGTATCTATACCGGTTAGAAGGCCAGTGCTTATACTACGGGAAGGATGGACACCATGTTATGTAGGGGATGGGAGTTCTTCCTGCAGGAGACAGTCTAGCAATTGTTATTGAATATATATTTTTCAAGTATTTTAGTGAGGGGTGATGTGATTGCTATATGTCTAAAGTTATTATTTTCTGTTCAATTTCACCCTTTCTGCAGGGGGATAATATGTGCCTTTTTGCAGAGAGATTGAATGTGGGATTCCCAGATTAACCTATTTACGAGAAATCAGACAGAATAGGCAATGCTGTTGGCTGCTATTTTTAGATACTCCCTTGGAAGTCATCAGCTGCAGCAGAGCATGGTTTAAGTTTGTTTAAAAGTAGTTTTATATTGGATGTGGGCACAGGTATGAAGGTGAAAGTAGTTGTGGTGATTTGTGGCTGTTAGGCAGGGTTGGGATTAGATGTTGAGGAATCCTTGGTTAGAGATTCTGTACTATCTATAAAATAAGAGTTCAACTGTATTGCAGGTTGGAGTGGTGAGTTATCAGGAGAGGGGTTTGGTTTGAACTTTTCACCAAGATGTAAGATTTCTTGAATGGATGTTCAAAATTTTTTTAGGGTTATGTTTAGTATTATTCTGAAAGTTATTATAATATAGTTTTTTTGTCTGATACTAAGATCCAGTGAAATAGATAATTTGATGTCTTGCTATAATGTGTGGGGCTATTAGTTGTGTGAAACCATAAAAGTTCATACTAGATGTAGGGGAGTTACTGTTTATGTCCAACCAAGTGACATTCACATCACCTAGTAATATTTTTTCGTGTGGAAATGTTATGAATAGTCAGTCTAGGATATATTCCAGTATATCTGTACTGTGGCCTGGAGGGATATAAAGGACAGTAATACATATTTGTTTTAAATCATTTATTTTGAGGGAAGCAAATTGAGTAAAGCAATAAGAGGCTCTGCTGAACTGAACTTTGGTGTTGGTTTGCTGTAAGAGGAAATGTGGCAGGTATTGGGAAATATTAAAATGATACCATCACCCCTCCTCTTTATACGGTCATTATAGATGATATTATAGTAGGAGGTATAACGTTGGAGTTGTTTATGCTGGGTTTAAGCCAAGTTTCAGTTACAGCTAGAACAGCATGGTTATCTTAGGAAATCCAGGCATGTAGTTCAGCAGTTTTACTTCTTATACTTCTAACATTTGTGGCAGCAAAAGTTAGATCACCAGAGATATGGATTGGCTGTTGTTAGATTACAGAAGTGTGTGGGAGAGGATTATCTTTGTGTACATTGTGATAGGTCAGGCCAGGATTAGGCTGTATATCTCCTCCAAGAAGGATTTTAATATATTGTTTTTTGGAGAGGATTCTTGCACTTAATTTCATTTTGGTTTGAGTTGGAGTGCAGTTACTCGGTCTATATTTGGAATAAAGGTGAGGGGCAGTATTAAATAGGTTTGGTGCAATGTGTGGAATGTAAAGAGAAAGTATGAATATGTGGTTCGGACAGAGTTGGGGAGACGTTGAAAGATATTATTGAGTCCTGGGAAGGATGAAAGCTGGCACAGTAGGAGGAGAAGAATAGCATAATTACATACATGAATCTGTATTTTATAAATGTCAGGTAGTGGGACTGTAGCAATGAAGAAAGAAACAGGAAGTTGTAGGACTGTAGGAGATTCCATGAAGGTAGATTCTGAAAACTGGAAGAGGAAAGTTAAGGAGAGAAGTATTTTCTATAATTACATTCCTGGATATAACAAGGTGGCCATGGTGGTGCAGCGGTTAGCGTTACCACCTCACAGCAAGAGGTTCTCCGGTTCGATTCTCGGCTGGGGTGCCTTCTGTGCAGAGTCTGCATGTCCTCCCTGTGGTCATGTGGGTTTTCTCCGGGTGCTCCAGTTTCCTCCCATATCACAAAGACATGCTGTAGGTGGATTGGACACTCTAAATTGGCCCTAGGTGTGAGTGTGTGCGTGTGTGTGCTTTCTGTGGAAGGTTGGGCACCGGGCTGGCAACTCAACACTGTAAAACTCCACTACCAATCATGAGCGGACAGGTGACCCACTGTGGTGACCCCTAACTGGGAAAAAGCCAAAAGAAGAAGAAAAAGACATTCCTGGATATAACAATTCACCATTGGATTGCTACTGCTTTAGCAGGATGTTATTGATCCCAGTGAATTATTTCTGTTAAGAGCTGTATTCTCCCCATGTTTTTTTTCATTTAATGGAAAGTCAAAGATCTTTCTCTATTTTTCTATGAAACCCTGTGAGATAATACTGACTTTTTTAGGTATATACTAGTTTTGTCTACTTGAATGTGTCCATATTTAATCCAATTATGCCACCTGATAGACTGAATGGTCTTTTTTATATATTTGGAAAGCAGTTAACATTTGTGATTTAATCATTTTCAGTTATTATCACCTCTGTTTTATGATCTGGCTTTTTATTTGGTACAAACTTTAATCTGAACTGTTTCCACAAATCTAATATAAACATCCAGAAAAGAAAGGTGATGGATATGAAATGCATCATACATTGTTCCAGGGATATATACAAGTGTCTTGTGCAGGAAATTAAAGTCTATGCACCAAACAAGGAACGCATAATGAGAGACAGACAGGTATAGGGATGAAATACAAAATGGTAAGCCCATAAAAATGAGAGTTACCTTACCAGTGCAATGATCAGTAGTTAAAGTTTCTGCCTGAAAAAAAACAGTGGTCAATGACGCAGATCTCCAGTCATTGTCTGCATGGAATCCATATGTTCTAGGGATAGCTACTTTACAAAGTACAGTTTAAGTCATTTTGAATGTACTGCATGGTCCACAGTTCATCTACCAAAAGCATCATGTCTATACCAGGTGCCTTCCCATTGATTTATTAGAGGAAGATTATGGCTACACCACAACTAACTAGTCTGGCTGAACTATGGTGCTGAATGATTGGCCAGTTGGATTTCAGATATACTTCAAGTATCTAGAGTCAGTGGGGGCCACTTTTTCTTCTGCAGAAAAACAACAGCACATCTAAAATTCAGAGTTCAATGTATTTGTAACTTGCCCAGAGAAAAATAGTCTCTTGACAATCCAAAATTGAATATATATACCATTTAAGTAAGCTTTTAAAAGATGTACTCTCCTTTCACTTGGAGATCATGGGTAAAAAAGTGACATAAAAATAAATTTAAATAACAATCCTCGGCTGGGGTGCCTTCTGTGCGGAGTCTGCATGTCCTCCCTGTGGTCGCGTGGGTTTCCTCCGGGTGCTCCGGTTTCCTCCCACATCCCAAAGACATGCTGTAGGTGGAATGGACACACTAAATTGGCCCTAGACATGAGTGCATGCATGTGTGTGCCTTCTGTGGAAGGTTGGGCACCGAGCTGGCAACTCGACACAATAAAAACTCCACTGCCAATCATGAGTGGACAGGTGATCCGGTGTGGCAACCCCTAACCGAGAAAAGCTGAAAGAAAAAGAAGAAGTAATGAATAAAGGTCTTCTAATGAATACTTTAGGTTAACAATATGATCTAAATGAGAGATGACAGTATGTAAGCACATTTCCATATTACAAATATAATTCCATATTTAAGAATCTAAATCAAAACTAAGCTCTTCTTTTCTGCTAGAATAATGTCCCAATTTCTCTCTGCAAAAAATTGCCAAAGGTAAATGAGGTCTCCTGGCTCATCTGGAATATGATCTTCAATTATTACTGCTATATGTCAAAATAATCTGTCTGTTCTGCAAACTATTTGCAATCCAATATGAGAATAATCTTACTGGCCCTTATATGTGGGCATCGTTGTCTTATCATATGTAAATTCCAAATGGCTCTCAGTGCAGCAGCACACAGTGTTCATATTCAGAGCAATGTTTTTTTTTTAACTATTAAACCTAAATCATCTGACTACAGTGATGAGAAAATCATTCTGCTTTACTGAACTTGTAAGTAAGGGTGTGGCATCAAGGTTCAAGGCAGCCATTATTCCACAGGACTTGGGTCTCATCAGACCTGTTACTGAGTACAACACAACCTTTGGCAAGTACCTGTTAGGCACTTGAAACAACTAGAGAGACTACAGACCTTCCTCACAAAAAGAATACAGGGAGCAAACAATAAATCCTATGTGCACTATCTCAAAGCTCTTTTCCTATATTTAGTTTCCTACAGACTGCTGTAAAGCAATCTATGCCTAGCCTACACACATCCTCTGACCCCACACTGATGAATTTGTTACACATCTGCAAAACAAATAACATCAGAAATACCCATTCTAAGGACCTAAGCCTCATCTGCAAAATAAGTCTCCACTCTAAATAACAGGGTCATATAATAAATAAATATGTTACAACAGAAAGATATGTATTACACTATGCAACATACACTAAGGTCTTCACAGCACTGACAACTAAACTGACTCTCCTCTGGTCATTTAACAGTTGAATACTTGCCTGACAGGGAATAAATAAGTCCACTTTCATAGGAACAGTAATTGGAAAGAAGACATTGTATCACTGGTCAGCCTGACCTTTGTTTTTTAACAGATTAAGAAGTTATTTGCCAAAAAAAAGTCAAATGAGGAATATGGCAATAAACATAAAACAGCCAGACTGGTTTATCACAGGTGACACATGATTTTTCATAAGGGCAACCATGCAAACTAAGCTGAAATATTTCAGTAACTGAATAACATAGCGGCAAAAATGCTAAAACCACTGCAGAGTCTTGCCTGCTTTAGACACGTGTAAGGTGATCTTTGAATGTCTCAATATGCCATTATGGTTGTGCATCTCAAGTCATTCACACCCATATGTAAAGCCATTAGATCATAATCCTATATGTCTACTGAGGGGATGTCAGAGTCCTTGTGACATCATGAATCCTAGCACCAGAAAGACAACTAACTGACTTACCCAGTCTTTGTCAACTTTTGTGTGGAGTCAGTGTGCCTGACAAAAGACATTACTGTTTTTGCTCATGGAATTTGTGGTGTTAGACACTTTATGATCTGTGACCTGGTGACCTTTTACTAAGTGTGAGCATGATGCTAATGCATTGTTAGACATGGTCCAATACCTCGTCTTCTTAATGCTGGGAGATACCATTAGTGCTTTTTTATAGCCACAGCATAAATTAGTTTAGTGTGAGATGTGAGAGGTGTTTTTGTGATGCTCACAGGCCATCTCACCAGGAGAGAGGGGTGTCTACAGCCTTCATAGATGTTTGCACCATACTCAGACTAAGCTATTTGTGCAAGCAGAAGTTTATTGTCTATGAGCACATGGCAGTTTTGACATTGCCCGAGAGATGCAAGTGTTACAAGGATGGCAAAAGGATGGATGCAGGTTTACTTTTCATTTTGCTCAGGTGAATCTTGAATTCATTTCTTCTAAATGGTCACAATATATTGTCTGAGGACAGGTGTAGGATGTTGGAGAACTAAGCTATGTGAAGGCACATGTAATTATGAAGCTAACAGTGCTTAGGGCAGATACACACACACACACACACACACACACACACACACACACACACACACACACACACACACACACACACACACACACACAAACACACACACAAAGATACAGCGTATATGAGAATAACATAGCTGGTACAACAGCTCCTACAGCAGTAAGGAATCTGTGGTCGGTTGGTAGCAATTCAATAACACTGCTGGACAAAGTCTGTAAGTAATAGTGATCCAATAAAAACGTGCTTAGCCTAAAATAATACCTTAGCAATACAATGCTTGACTAGTAGCTAATCACACAACTGCACCTAGTTTTAAGAAATACAGCTGAAAAAGTCAGTGAGAATGCTAGACAATGGCCAAATACTCGTCAAGGTTGTCCAGTCACTCAAAAGTGACTTCCAATCTACAGTTCAGATGAATGCCTTCAACAAGGTAGGTACACACTTCTAAGGGAGAAGAAAGTAAAAAATACAGTTAGCTATTTTAGATCTGTAGTCTCATGAATGGCAGTTATGCCTTCATAAATGGAACTTAAAGATAATACCTGGAGGGAGCAGTGCTGGCTCCTAGGTTTATTTTATCTAATGTATGGCATGGACACAGATATTAGCAACTGAGCATGTCAAATTCCTTATCCATTCAAAGTCTGGCTATTCTACCACATCTTAGATTCTACATCTTTGGTAGTGCACTTTATAGCTTACAATTGAAAAAAATACTTGATAATTGAATTATTCCTTTCTACTGTTAGCTTAAAGAAATAGCTATGCACATCAGCAACCTTTATGTTACATGGCTATTTATCTATTTTTGGTGTTCCTGGTAAAAGAACATATTACTGAGTCATACCCAATGCATAAATTGAACACACAGAAGATGAAATCTGTTTACCTACTACATGACATCTGAATTTAAACAGTGTTTTCTTAACATAATTGAAAAGTAAATATTTTCAGCTATATTTTTGTATTTATTGCTGGGTATGAAACTCTAATGTATGCAGATCAGTCTAACCAGGTTAAGTACAGTTTAAGACCAAAAAAAAAAAAAAAAATATATATATATATATATATATATATATATATATAGATATATAGATATATATTTTTTTATTATTATTATTTATTTATTTTATTTTACATTTGTTTACCGGGCTGGTCTAACTGGATATATGTCCATTTTCAGTAGAGGCCCGGGGAGAAAAGCTCCAACATAGGAAAAAATATCATAGCATACAGTATTTACAATAGACAGATGTTACATTTCAATCTTATAGAATAGACAATGCAAAAATTGTGTTAAGAGTTTCCTGGGAAAAAAAAACATTGGCTAGCATACAATAAAATGATAAAGAATACCAAGAATATTTGTCTTTTTGTCTTAAATTAAAGGCATGGTTACAGGCATACAATCTTTTACTTACAAACAGTACATATTCAGTAGAGGCATGGAGAGAAAAACTCCAATATAGGCAATAGTATCTTAGAATACATTATATAAAAAGAAGAAGGAAGTTGCATTACATATTTTATACTGGAGAATGGAGGTGAGTTCTTTTAGAGAGGTAAGTCATGAAACAGTGCAGAGAGGAAGTCTCTTTAATGCTAGGAAGTGGTCAGTAATTCAAGTTTCAAATTGATAGGCATAATAAAACAACAGAGCAGAGAGGTAAGGGAGTGGGAGAAAGGGAAATAGACTTTTAGTCAGGGTTAGAGCAGGGACATAGCCAATGTGTTTTGAGATGTTCTTTAAGATGTTTTTTGAAGAGCAGTGTGGAAGAAAGTGATGATAATTCTTTAGGAAGCTGGTTCCAGGTTTTTCCCACTGTGTTGGAGAATAGTGAGTCCCCAGCCTTGTTGTTAGATTTAGTAGTAGAGACAAGAAGTTTATTAGCAGAGCGCAGTGTTGCCAGATTATTATATGGGGTAACCAAACTAGTGAGGATATGAGTCTTGTTAGGGTGGTAGAGAATCTTTGGGGTAATAGTCAGTTGTTGAGAAAGTAGTTGATTCTGTAGTTCTAACCATCCTAGCTTTTTAAGGTTATGACAGTGATGGGTTCTAAAAGGGGATCCAGTGGCAAATGTGGCAATGTTATTATAGCTGGTTGCAAGTTTGCTAAGATTGTTTTTAGAAAGGTTAGTATAAATGGCAGAGGCATAAAACAGGGTAGAGCTAAGGCTGTGGTCTATTGTAATACCTGAGTCGGGTTGTAGTGTCTGGGGATATGGTAGTTCCATTGTTAAAAGTTAATGTAAAGTGACATTTAGGAGATCTTTGGTTAGGAGTAAAGAGCAATAATTTAGTCTTTTTGGGGTTAAGGAGGAGGCAGTGACTCATGAACCACTTTTCAACAGTATGAAATACAGTTTGGGTGAGGGTCTGGAGT